>NW_024070207.1:26740960-26856595 GCF_014754425.2 Oryx dammah
AAAAATCGTGAAGATATATCTGGCCCTTCTCTGATGTTGTGGGCCGTGTTGGTCACTTCCAAGGCGTTTCCCTCTGTTTAACTTCTGTTTGCTGGTCTCTTCAGGGTCTGAATTCCGTCCTGACACATGGGGGCGGTGGTGGACACTTTTTTTTTTTTTTTTTTTTTTAGGCTCACTAGTTCAATCGCGCTGTGGGGAGGGGGGAATGCTGCAAACAAATAGCACTGTCGTGGGCACACAGCGTCTCAACCCCGCTGGACCTGTCTCCCCCCACGACGCACAAACCGCTCCGGCTCCACGGAGCTCAGCCAGGAACCATCCAAGGCCGGCCCCAGTTTTCGCGCACCTCCCGGGTCCAAGCCGCTCGGTTTTGGCGCCCAGGTAACCCTCAGAGGCACAAACTTGTTTGGGACTGCGCTCTGCGCCCCTCCTGGGTCCGAGCAGCTCGGGAGCTTGGCGAGCGCGGTCGCCGCGACTTGTCCCCTTCTCTGTTTCTACTGCTCAGTTTTCTGGGTGTACTGCTGGCGCTCCTTGTGAGGCGGATGGTGACTGTCCTGCATCCCCTGAAGTCTCAGCTAAGAAGCCTGCCTTTTAGGTGGTCTCTCCGGGGCTGCGATTGCCCCTTTCCAGCCCTTACAGCTCTGGCTGCCTGTCCCCGGCGGGGGATGGTCTGCAGCCAGCTATTTCCGTTCCGTCCTTTGTTCTGTGCGCGGTCCTGGCGGGGTCTTATGTTCCAGCTTTTCGCGTGGTAGCTATCCCCCAGCCTGGTTTGCTCGCCCAAGTTCGATCGCTCTGGTTACGCGTGGGGCGTTTCTGCCCGCTTCTTACCGAGCACGGCAGCCCGCGGCTCCCGCGCTTCCCTGCCCTGCCCCCACTTGCTAGCGGCGGCTGCAGGCGTCTGCGCGGCTTTTCCGCTGGGGGAGTTACTGTTGGGCTTGTAATCTGTTGGTTTTAATTATTTATTCGTTTTTCCTTCCTGTTATGTTGCCCTCTGTGTTTCCAAGGCTCGCCTTAGACTCGGCAGGTAGAGTGTTTCCTTGTGTTTGGAAACCTCTCTTCTTAGAATTCCCTTCCCGGGACGGGCTTCCCTTCCCGGGACGGAGCTCCCTCCCCACCTCCTTTGTCTCTTTTCTCGTCTTTTATATTTTTTCCTACCTGTTTTTGAAGACAATGATCTGCTTTTCTGGTTGCCTGATGTCCTCTGCCTGCATTCAGAGGTTGTTTTGTGGAGTTTGCTCCGCGTTGAAATGATCTTTTGAGGAATTTGTGAGGGAGAAAGTGGTCTTCCCTTCCTATTCCTCCGCCATCTTAGGACCGCCTTCTCAAGTTGTTTTTAAAAGTATGTATATGACCTGTTTGTGAGATCTTAGATAAGTCACTCAAGCTTTCTTGATCTCAGTTTCTTCCTTTGTCAAAGAAAGAAGAAAACAATCCCTGACCTTTCTATCATGTGTGAGTAGGATGAAGATTAAGTGGGATAAAAGATATAAAGCATAAAATGCCTCATAAATTCAAAGGTTTATTTCTTTTTTCTTCTAATTCCTCTCCTGCACTTATGACCATGTGCCTCTGCTACCTAACCCCAACAGAATCTAGGTGGTCTGTGTGTAGTTAGGGTTAGGATCATGAGGTAAGAAAGGCCAACACTTCATTCTCTTATCACCCCCTGTATGTCACCCCCTCCCAACACACACACACACTCCAGCTGAAGAATACTTTCTGTTTCTCTGTTACAGGGTAAGGAAAGTCCCTGTAAAGTCTTCTTCCTTCCCAAAGGGAGAATACAAGCGATTGCATTAAGATACAATGGCAAGCTTTTAAGAAACTTGATTTTAGGATGGAAAAAAATAAATACAGTCTATAGTTGAAAGCACAGCATGGGAGCCAGCAAAGTGGCTACGTGACTAATCTCCCTTTTATTCTTAGAGCAGCCCTTTTTTATACTGTTCAAGTTGTTTTAGATAAAATAATGGGCAATCAACCCCCCAAATTGTTGTGTGCTGTTAATTCTGCCTTCCTGACTGAATCCAGGAAGACTGGGGTGTGGGTGGAAACTGGCACTCCTACAAGAAGCACAGTCAAATGTAGCTGAAGGATTTGTCTATAAATACATAAAGACACACACAAACTTGTGCACATGTGTCTTCCTTTATTTTATTTGATTGTGCCATTTCTGTATAACCCCTTGGCGTATAAATCAGTTTAACATTAATTAATATATATGAAACCTCATAAAATGGAATTAAAATGTTAGGCTTCAGTTGCCACTCCTTTAGGAAAGGCCTATAAAAAAGATAAATCTCGCCCTGCTCATCTTTTCCACCCCATCTCTTTTACATTTGAACATAGATACACACAGAGCTCATAAGTCCCTTTTCTGCTGGATTTTGCTTGAGTCTCTCCAGTAGCTCCCTATTGCCACTGGGATCAACTCTGAGTGCTTCAGCCTGGTTTTTATGGCCTGCCATAAAGTGGTTCTACCTTATCTACCCAAACCGGTCTCCTCTTTCTCCGTGACAAAGATCTTCTACTTTAAGTTTGCATCCTTACTGCTTCTGGCTCATCTCGTGTTTATTCTCTCCTCCTCACTCCCCATGGCCTATCTGTCCTACTCATTTTCAAGAAGGAAGACTTTGCCTTTTGCCTTTGCCTCCATGAAGGCACTTGGGAACTACTTCATTCCATAGTAATCTTCATCTTCTCTGAGCTTTTATGAGACCTACAGTCTCTGCCAAGTGTTCTCAACCATATTGCAGTACCAATTGTGAAATGTGTTTTAATGTGGTAATAATAATAATAATTTATTTGGGGAGGGACTATACATATGTACATGGGGCTTCCCTGGTGGCTCAGATGGCAAAGAACATGCCTGCAACGCAAGATACTTGGGTTTGATCCCTGGGCCAGGAAGATCCCTTGGAGAAGGAAATGGCAACCCACTCTAGTATTCTTGCCTGGAGAATTCCATAGACAGAGGAGTCTGGTGGGCTACAGTCCATGGGGTCACAAAGAGTCACAGTGACTGGCACACACACACACACACACACACGGGTATATGTATATATGTGTGTATTCACGTGGATTAGTCCTACAATGGACATCCCTTTCAATCGCTTTTATTCAAATGTATATGATTATGCTAAGCATGTAAGATTAATTAATATATTTATTGAGCCCCTACTCTATTCCAAGTATAGGGAACATTATTCATTGTATATGTTGTAGAGGGTAAAAAGTTTGAGAACTGCTCACTTATACCACACAATTTGGCACCTAATTATATATTGTCTGATGTTAGTTTCTAATTGTTTCTTGAAAATAAGTTTTGCTTCCCTAACATCAAGAGAAGCTTTCTGAAATCAGTGAAGTTTATTTGAATCCTCTGCAGCAACTAGTGTGGAATGGGCATTCCATACATAGATGCTTAATAAATACCAGCAATTGGTTAAAATATTATTAGTGTGAGACAATATATTGGGAAAATTGTAGTACACATGAGAAGCTGATATTTATACCATCCAATTAAAATAATAAACTATTAAGTTGTTATCACTGTGGCTTTTATTTCATTTTGTTTCTACCTGAAATTAAATTAATTAATGAAATGATTGTAAATCTGAATGTTCTAAGGTGTTTAATTGGTTCTCTTTTTATGTATCTGAAATTTGCTAGTTTAAGAATCTTAAAAAAATATATTTAGAAAATAGGATATGTATAGATGGAAGGGGATTTTTAAATTAAATATATAATTTTCTAGTCATTTGCATTTGAATGCAAAATAGAATCAGAGACTTTGAGAGCCAAAAGAAACTGTTGCTCATATCTAGTCCAAGTTACTTATTTTGTAAATGAGGAAATTGAGGTCCAGTGAGGGTGAGGACTTGCTCAAGGTCACACGGTCTGGGGATAAAATGAATGTTCTGTTATCTGGATTCACATGGATGGCTCCAGTACTCTGGGTTTTATTTGTTAAGAATGGCAGAAGCATAGAAAGATAGAATGAATGCATATCTATTACCTGGGAAATAACCTGCAAAATGACAAAGCTGACACACTCATCGACATGGTAAATTATAAGTGGCTTAAAGGAATTGCTAACCATTTTTCTGGCCAAATGGCGCAAAATGAAGAAAGATAATAAATAATCCTGAAATGATTGATGTCGTCATGGTCTCCTGAAGAAGACAAAAGGCTAGCTAGTTAGTTCCATACTTCTCACTTAATCACACTTAATCATGGATTATTTCCTAAACTTCTGGCAAGATCTCAGAATACATTAAACAAGGAAGTGATTTTAAATGAGAAACTATGCCATTCTTCTGGTTTTCAGCATAGGTATGTTTACATCTGTTCCTTTTTTTCTTTTTCTTTTTTTCTTTTTTTTGCACCATCCCTCCCAAACTCAGTAGAAAAGTAATTTTGTCTTTACTATCTGGTTGATAATTATTTTCCTTTTTAATTGTAGCCTATGTTCTAAATGTATTCTGTACTCTACAGTCTTGCTGTTATAGTCCTGAAGAAAGAGTAGCTTTTGGCATAAAAAGGACTAGGATTGAACCTTATTTTAATTCTTCTGGGTTCATTGGGGTATGATTACATTCTTTGAGAGAAAATCTGGTACCAAGAGAGCCTCCCTCTGAGGTGAGTTTGCTCCCCACAGAGCCCTCTGGAGCTGGACTGGACCTGAAAACAGCCAGGGAAGCCGTTCTGAGTGTCAAAGTGTGTTCCGTGGAATATACCTCTGGAATGTGACTGGTGCAAGGGGCTCCTAGATCACTTGAGTTTTGAAAACACACAGCCCAGTCTGCTTATTTCCTAGAGATTCTCAATCTATGTGAAAACATTTTAAGGCCCTGAGAAGCAGCATGGTAAAGAAACCTGCCTAACTCTAGCCAATGTTACAGTCTTTTGTCCATAGCATCTACTAACATTCCAATAAACATGATTCTTGAGGGGGAAAAACTGGTCTAGGAAATCTCACTGATTAGAAGACTGAGGATCTGCAAGGGAAAGTGGCTTACTCAAGGCTGCTAGCTCTGTAGTGGCAGAGCTGGGGCAGTTCATTAATGAATCTTTTGTTACTAAGTACAATATACTTTGGCACCTTTCAGTGGAGGATATGACACTGGGGCCTCCCTGATAGCTCAGTCAGTAAAGAATCTGCCTGCAATGCAGGAGATTGCCTGCAGTGCAAGAGGCCCACGTTTGGTCCCTGGATCAGGAAGATCCCCTTAAGAATGAAATGGCAACCCAGTATTCTTGCCTGGGAAATCCCATGGACAGAGGAGCCTGGCAGGCTACAGTCTGTGGGGTCGCAAGAGTTGGACATGACTTAACGACTGACCACCACCACCAAAGGACAGGACACAGAGCTATTGTATCTCTCTTGCTTCCCATTTTATATGCCATAGACTTCTTTCTCCTGACATCAATGGCATCTATCATATAATGTCTTTTGGTCTTTTAGCTTTTCTCATCAATGTTATAGACAATCAACTCTGATCTATACCTCTTGATTATGTGATTTCTCTAGTTCTTCACATGGCTAGATATTTATCACTCTTCAAGTCTCAGCCTAAATACTACCTGTTTAGTAAGATGTCCCCAACCATTCTACCTAAGTTGTGCTTTCCCCTCCTACAATGATTATTTACTATCACAGCACTGTCTTTGTTTTCTTTTAATTTAATTTTTATTTTTTAACAGCAAAAACATTTTGTATCGGGGTATAGCCAATTAACAGTGTTGTGATAGTTTGAGGTGAATAGCGAAGGGACTCAGCCATACATATACATGTATCCAGCACTGTCTTTCTTTTATGCTATTTCACAGTCTTAGGTATGTTTGCTCACCATGTGCACTCAGCACAGTGCCTGGCCCATAGTATAGAGTCAAGAAATATTTCCTGAAGGAATGACTAAAACAAGCAACTAAAACTGTCTCTGTTAACAATTTCTATTTGATCAGAATGCCTCTCTGCACCTTCCCTGACACTCTGGATTCTTTATAACATTTTTCTCCCATTGGGTGAGTGACTGGGTAACTTGTGGAATTCCTAACCTATCAATGAGATGCAATTTGTCTGTACATGCTGCCCCCAGACCCATTTCTATTCAAGTCAAATAACATCATTTATCTCCTTCACTCCAGTAAATATGTGATTCAATATTCCCTAAAGAGAGCATTTGAGGATTTCTAGAAGTTTAGTGGAAGAGACTTAGCCTCTGCCAGGAAGTTAGCAGAAGAGAGACAGGTCTCTAGCACAGACATGATACACATTGATTGATCTGATAGATTACATTCCTGTTCAAAAACATCTACTTCTTCCTTCTAAATCCATGGGAGGGGTACACATTTTCACCTGTTGACTTTGAACTCAATCATGCGATTTGCTTTGGTCAGTGGGATGTTAGCAGGCGTGATGTAAACAGAGACAAGAAATATACATGCGTTTCTTGTGCCTCTGTCATCACGTAAGGAGAGCTGTACCTGCAGTCTGGGTCCCAGAATAAATAGACGTAAGTGGAGTTGAGCTTCTAAGCAGCAAGCTCTGCTGGACCTGCAAGCTGGACCTGCAGCTTGACACAGAGCTGCTCCTTTGAACTCAGTCTTGATCAGCCAATCACTGTCAATCTACAGAGTCATGAATGAGAAGATATGGGTTCTTTTTTTGGGTACAATTTTCTAAAAAAATATATTCATTTATTTTTGGCTGTGATGGGTCTTTGTTGCTTTGTGCGGGCTTTCTCTCATTGTGGCCAGTGAGGGCTACTCTTCATTGTGGTGTGCGGGCTTCTCATTGCCATGGCTTCACTTCTTGAAGAGCACAGACGCTAGGGTGTGTGAGCTTCAGTAGTTGCAGCATTCAGGCCCAGTAGTTGCAGCTTGAGGACTCAGTAGTTTAGGTGCACAGGCTTAGTTGCTCCAGGGCATGTGGAATCTTCCCGGACAAGAGATCAAACCTGTGTCCCCTGCACTGGCAGGTAGATTTTATCCACTGTGCCCCCAGGGCAGTCTGAAATGGTTGTTGAGTCATTGAGTTTGAGGTGCTTTTCTCTCTCTCTCTCTCTTTTTTTTTTTTTTTGCTTTTCCTAGCAATAGGTGATGATTGACCTCTGGTCAATCTGTTAATTTTATCCAGACATTTCAGGTTTCTTTAAGGAACTTCACTATGGTCTCTTTAGGATAATGTTTGCTAATGCCTTTCTAATCTAGGGAGAGATCCATTTTTGAAGGTTGTGGTAAGATACCTGGAAGTTTATCAATCTGGCTACTGCCTGAAATTGAGAGGTGTGATAGAGCTAAATTGATAGGACAAGAAATGAGAAGAAGATTGAATGTGGACTGAGCAATAAAGAGGACTAAGTATATTTCTTTAACTGATTTTTTATTAAGATAATCTAAGTTCAAATGCCATAAGAAATCATACAGAGATCTGATTTATTCCTTATGCAGTTTCCCCCTATGATAGATGTGTGTGTGTGTGCTCAGTCATGTGGACTCTTTGCAACCCCATGGACTGTAGCCCCTCCCGCCCCCAGGCTCCTCTGTCCATGGGATTTCCCAGGCGAGAATACTGGAGCGGGTTGCCATTTCCTCCTCCTGGGGGTATTCCTGACCCAGGGATCAGACCTGTGTCTCCTGCATTGGCAGGTTGGATTCTTTACCACTGCGCCACCAGGGAAGCCCCCTATGATAGATAATATAAAACGATACTACAGTACCACAGGGTGCTTTCCAGGTGGCTCAGTGGTAAAGAATAGGCCTGCAATGCAGGAGATGCAGGTTCAATACCTGGGCCAGGAAGATCCCCTGGAGGAGGCAATGACCCACTCCAATATTCTTGCCTGGGAAATCCCATGGACAGAAGAGCCTGGAGGGCTATAGTCCATGGGGTCACAAAAGAGTCAGACACGATTGAGCCATTAAACAACAACAATAGTACCACAACCAGAAAATTGATATTGATACAATTCAGCCATCTTATCTGTGTGCCTGTGTGTGTTTAATTCTATGCAATTTTATCACGTGTGTAGGCTTGTGCGTAGCTTAGTTGGTAAAGAATCTGCCTACAGTGAAGGAGACCTGGGTTTGATTCCTGGGTGGGAAAGATCCCCTGGAGAGGGAAATGGCAACCCACTCCAGTATTCTTGCCTGGAGAGTCCCATGGACAGAGGAGCCTGGTGGGCTATAGTCCATGGGGTTGTAAAGAGTCGGACACAACTTAGTGACTAAACCACCACCAGGCTTTTGTGTCTACCACCATATCAAGAACATTGCCATCACTAAAGGATTGTTCATGCTGCCTTTCATAACCACAGCAACTCCTTCCTGTTCACCCTTCCTAACCCATAGCAACCACTAATATGTTCTCCCTTTCTAAAATTTTGTTCTTTCAGAAACATGACACACCAGGAATTGAGGATTTTGATGAATCATTTGCTCTTTGATGTAAACCTTTGCCTCTTCCTCACCACAAAATCTCCAGTAAAACCTATACCATCCGCTACTACTTGATAGAGGGTTTTTCTTTTGATGTGGTGTAATTCTGACTCCTCCTTTGGCATTGACTGGAGAGCATCTGGGGCTCACCAATGGCCTGGGTTTAACACCTATGTTTGAACTGTTAAAGTGTTAAAGCACTGGGATAGATCTGAAAGGAAGTGGGACCACTCACAGGGAGAAAGTGGTTCTTCTAAAACAAAGTAACAGCTTTGTGAGCTCTAGGTGTTCCCAGGTATTCCTTTTAAAATTCACTGCCTACTCTCCCCAAGTTGCTTTTTGCCTTTCTTTTACTCCTTTCTCTTTTCTGTCCAGATATGGGTTATCATTTGAGAGATTCCATGAAGGCTCCTCCTGCTGGTTCCTAAATCTTAACTACTGGTCTGTCTTGGTAACTGAAACTTGAATATTAGAGATTCATTCATGTAGATTCAGGTATCATTTGTTTTTAAAAGCAAGTGATGGGTATATAGTGCCTACTCAGTAAACATTCGCTGAATGGATAAATGCTTTAGTAGGAATTTGCTTATAAGAGAAATGCATTGGAGTGGGCATTTTGATGGGGGGTAGTGCATGAGTGCCACATTGCTCAGTGGTGTCCAACTCTTTGTGACCTCATGGACTGTAGCCAGCCAGGCTCCTCTGTCCATGGGATTCTCCAGGCAAGAATACTGGAGTGGGTAGCCATTCCCTTCTCTGGGGGATCTTCCCGACCCAGGGATCAAACCTGCATTTCTTACTTAAAGTGTTGGCAGGTGGGTTCTTTACCACTAATGCCACCTGGGAAGTCCGTTATTTTCTCTTATTTATTTTTAGATTACAAACTATTTCAAACAGAGAAAATATAAAGATCAATACACTGAATACCCATGACTCTAACCCAAAGTTAATAAATGCTAATTCATTGCCTTTTGTAAGAAAAAAAAAAGTGTTGGTGGAGAATGGACACATATGTAATATGTATGGCTGAAGTCCCTTCACTGTTCATCTGAAACTACCACAGCATTGTTTGTTAATCGGCTATACCCCAAGACAAAATAAAAAATTAAAAAGAAAAACAGAAATGTTATGGGTGGAGTTGTTGCCCCCTGATTACACTGCTCTCCCTGCTCTCCTCACAGGTACCCTGTAGACTAGCTTGTATGTGTGCTTCCCATGCATGTTAGTATATTGTGTATATTTGTGTTCAAAGATAGGATACAGTATTATTGTTTTCTGAACTTCATATAAATGATTTCCTGTATACATATCATTCTGCAGCTTGCATTTTTAATTTAACATTATGATTATCTTTATCCATGTTAATACATGTGTATCTAGATCATTCATTGTATCTGCTGCCTTGTATTACACAGTATGACTATAACACAGATGATTCATTTCTCTGTTGATGAATACCTAGATTGATTCCTTCAATCAATGGACTTGGACTTGGACTTCCCTGGTGGCTCAGGCAGTAAAGCGTCTGTCTACAATGTGGGAGACCTGGGTTCCATCCCTGGGTCAGGAAGATCCGCTGGAGAAGGAAATGGCAATCCACTCCAGTACTATTGCCTGGAAAATCCCATGGACAGAGGAGCCTGGTAGGCTACAGTCCATGGGGTCGCAAAGAGTCAGACACGACTGAGCGACTTCACTTTCTTTTAGATTGATTCCTATTACAATGCTGTGCCAAACACCTTGAACAGGTTACTTTTTCAGGTGTGCAAGAGTTTTTCAAAGATAAATGACAAAAGGTGGAACTACTGGGCATTAGGGAATTTGCATATTCAGATTGACTAGATATTGCCAAATTACTCTCGTATGTGATATCCCAAAATACAGGCAAGCCTTGCAGATAATGCGATTTTGGTTCCAAACTGCTGCTACGAAGCAAATATTACAATAGAGTCACATGAATTTTTCATTTTCCCTGTGCAAATAAAAGTTATTTTTCCACTATACTATAGTCTATTAAGTATGCAGTAGCATTGTTGAAAGAAGTGATGTACAAACCTTAATTTAAAAATAGTTTATTGCTAAAAAGTACTAACCATCATCTGAGCCTTCAGTGAGTTATGATCTTGTGGCTGGTGAAAGATCTTGCCTTGATGTTCATGGCTGCTGATTGATCAGGGTAGTACTTGCTGAAGGTTGGGGTGGCTGTGACAATTTCTCAAAATAAGACAACAATGAACTTTGCTGTGCCAGTTGGCTCTTCTTTTCTCAGATTTCTCTGTCACATGCAACACTGTTTGATGGCATTTACCCACAGTAGAATTCTTTCAAAATTTGAGTTAATCTTGTCAAACTCTGCCCCTGCTTTGTCAACTGTTTATGTAATATTCTAAATTTTTTGTCGTCATTTCAACCTTCTTCAAAGTATCTTCACCAGGAATAGTTTCTGTCTCAAAAAACCACTTGCGTTGCTCATCCATAAGAAGCCACTCCTCATCCACTAAGATTTTATCATGAGATTGCAGCAGTTCAGTCACATCTTCAAGCTCCACTGCTAATTCTCTTGCTATTTCTATAGCATCTGCAGTTACTTCCTCCACTGGAATCTTTAGCCCCTTAAAGTGATCCATGAGAGTTGGAATCAACTTCTTCTAAACTCCTGTTAATGTTTTATTTTGACCTCCTCCCATGAATCACAATATACTTAATAGCATTTAGAATGGTGAATCTTTTTCAGAAGGTTTTCAATGTAATTTTCTCATATCCATAGAGGAATCACTCAGTATCTATAGCACTATAGCTGTATGAAATGTATTTCTTAAATAATGACTTGAAAGGGCAATGGAGGATGAGCTGGCTGGATGGCATCACTGATGCAATTGACATGAACTTGGGCAAACTCTGGGAGATGGTGAGGGACAGGGAAGCCTGTGGTACTGCAGTCCATGGGGTCACAAAGAGTAGGGCATGACTTGACCACTGAACAACGACAATGAACAAGACTTGAAAGTCAAAATGACTCCTTGATCAATGGGCTGCAGGATGGATGCTGTGTTAGCAGGATGAAAACAACACTAATCTCATAGTCTATCTCAATCTGAGCTTTTGGGTGACCAGGTGCATTGCTGATGAGCAGTAATATTTTGAAAGGAATTTCTTTCTGAGGAGTAGGCTCAGCTGGTAAAGAATCTGCCTGCAGTGCAGGAGACCCTGGTTCAATTCCTGGGTTAGGAAGATCCTCTGGAAAAGGGATAGGCTGCCCACTCTAGTATTTTGGGCTTCCTTGATGGCTCAGCTGGTAAAGAATCCACCTGCAATATGGGAGACCTGGGTTCAATCCCTGGGTTGGGAAGATCCCCTGGAGAAGGGAACAGCTACCCACTCCAGTAGTCTGGCCTGGAGAATTCCTTGTATAGTCCATGGGGTTGCAAAGAGTCAGATACCACTGAGCAACGTTCACTTCAAGTTTCAACAAGGGCTTAAAATATTTGGTAAACCATGTTGTAAACAGATATGCTGTCATACAGTCTTTATTCTTCCAAATCTACTCTGCACAGACAGAGTAGATTTAGCATAATTCTGAAGGGCCCTAAGATTTTCAGAATGGCCAATGGGCCTTGGCTTCAACTGCATTTGCCCCTAAGAAGAGAGTCAGCCTGTCCTTCAAAGCTTTGAAGCCAGGCATTGACACCTTCTCTCCAGCCATGAAAGTTCTAAATGACATCTTCTTGCAATAGCAGGCTGTTTTGTGTACACTGAAAATCTGTTGTTTAGTGTAGCTACCTTCATGGGTTATCTTAGCACTTTCTGCTTTACCTTGCACTTTTATGTGATGGAGATGGCTTCTTTTCTTAAACCTCGTCAATCAACCTCTGCAGGCTTCAAACTTTTCTTCTGCAGCTTCCTCTCCTCTTCCAACCTTCATGGAACTGAACAGAGTTAGGACCTTGCTCTGGATTAGGCTTTGGCTTCACAGAACGTTGTGGCTGGATTAATCTTCTATCCAGATCACTAAAACTTTCTCCACATCAGCTATAAGGCTGTTTCGCTGTCTGATCATTTGTGTGTTTACTGGATTAGCACTTTTATTTCCCTTCAATAACTTTTCCTTTGCATGCACACTTTAGCTAACTGTTTGGCTCAAGAGGATTAGCTTTTGGACTGTCTCAGCTTTTGACATGCCTCCCTCACTAAGCTCAAGCATTTCTAGCATTTGATTTAAAGAGTGAGACATGTGAGTCTTCCTTTCACTTGAATACTTAGAGGCCATTGTAGGTTATTGACTGGCTTCAATATTGTTATGTCTCGGGGAATAGGGAGACCCAAGGAGATGAGGGAGATGGGGCAGTGGCTGGTTGGTGGAGCAGTCAAAACACACTAAACATTATCAATTACATCTGCCCTTTATATGGATATGGTTCGTGGAGCCCCTCAAACAATTACAATAGTAACGTGGAAGATCACTGATCACAGATCACCATAACAATATAACAGTGATGAAAAAGTTTGAGATACTGTGAAGAATGCCAAAATGTGACACAGAAATACCAAGTGAGCAAGTGCTGTTGGATGGTGCCAAAGACTTGCTTGACACAGAGTTAGCACAAACCTTCAACTTGTAAAAAATGCAGGATCCGTGAAGCATAATAAACTGAAACATAGTAAAAACGGGGTATGTATGTATATGCAATTCCTTTTCATTTTCCTGACAGTGTTTGGTATTGTCAGACTTTGCACTTCTCTGGTAGCACAAATGGTACCTTACTGTTTTAATTTGTACTATCTTGATAGCTATTGAGGTTGAACGTATTTTTATATGTGTATTGGGCATTTGAATTCCCTCATCTCTGAAATGTCTGTTCGTCTTTTGCCCATTTTCCTATCGTCTTGTTTGTCTTATAGATTTGCAAAAATTCATTATGTATTCTGGATCTCTATCTTATGCCAGTTATATGCTCTGTAAATCCAGTCTGTGGTTTGTTTTCTAATGTGTTTATGATGTATTTTAAAAAATATTTATGTATCTGGCTGTACCAGGCCTTAGTTTTTGCATGAGGGATCTTCAGTCTTCGTTGTAGTTCTGTGGGATCTTTAGTTGTGGTATGCATATTCCTAGTTATGGCATATGGGATATAGTTCCCTGACCAAGGATCAAACCTGGACCCCCTGCATTGGAAGCACAGGGGCTTAGCCACTGGAAAGCCAGGGAAGTATAGAAGTTTTGCATTTTCATGTAGTGAAAATGCATTATCCATTTTGTCCCCCATAGCTTGCGTGTTTATGTTTTACTTAAAGAAGCCTGAGCAGCATGAATATCTGAGGGAACAGAAGACTGGAAGGGCAGATGATAGAGGGTGGAAACAGATATCCCCTTCATTCTTGTTGTTCTCCTTTTTCTTCTGTTATTTCTCCATTTTTCCTTATCCTGAAATCGATTTGTCTAACAAACAAGTTAGGCTGCTCTGTTGCTCTGATTTGTTCACTTTTGTGTCTAGATATCTCTGGCTCTGTTTTGCTACTTTCTTCAAAACTTCTCTATCTACTTTGTGCTCGCAGTAAATGCAGTGAAGACTGTTTTTTTCCTTTATGAATAAACAAATAAATATATACACCTCAGGACTGAAATAATTGTGCCAATTGAATTACCTCATATAATGAAAAGTAACAGGCAAAAGATCTCATTTGGGAATCTGTATTGATTTTGGTAAAGGAAGACTTTTTTAAAGAATCATTTTATAAACTTTTATTGCTTTAAATCACTACCATAATACCACACTGCCATCTCCATAAACCCCTTCACAATCTAATCAAAATCATTGTAACCTGGGCTGGGGATCAGGGAAGAACTAAGAAACCTGAAGGGCCATGTTCCATCCGCTTTCTCAGGCTCCCCCAACCCTTTCTCTCTCCCGCCACCCTCCACTACACATTGCAGCTTGAATTATTTAGTTACTCAAATCAATCCATTTTTCTCTGTTCTGTGGTTGGACAATAAAAGTAAGATTTACTGCAGCCAGTGAATAATAAAAAACAAATTAGCTGAAAACAAACAAAAAGCTGCTTACGTGGCAATCTTCTGTGTTAATCAAAACCTTGAGGACAGGTCGGAGGATCAATATTTGACTACAAGATGGAAAGAATCAAAACTTCCATTAAGGGTGAGAAAAGAGGGAGCCATGGAGGGGGGTGGGAAGAAAGACCTAAGGGCAGGGTTCCTCAGTGGCCAATGGCAAAATTTCATCCCAGTTCTCTGGTTGGCCTCTTAGGGAGGCAGCCTCTGTTTGAGAAATGACAGTGTTTTTTATGCACACATCAAAGTTCAGCTTGATTGTCTCATCTGGGGAAGAAAGCCATCTGTCAGTATTCTCCAAATAATCTACATAATTGACTTTCAAACAAGCCTCAAAGAAACGGGCATTTATCACCCTAATTGTGGCAGGCGGAGTGCGTGTCACTGCCATTTTATCAAGATAATGGTAAATGGCACCAGGTTTCTTCTTTCCTGCTTCTCCCAGATTTCTTTCAATTTGTACATACAGCTACATTCCCCTTCGAGACCAGACTCAGAAAAGGGCTGTCTGCCTGGAGCAAGGGGAAAATTTTGCTTGCCTTGTGATAATCCCTGGACTCAACCAGCACTCACCTGCCACTCTTCACTCTGCTCCTAGAAACTCGATTCAGGAGGACATCACTAAGAAACTCAGTACCAGGGCTGGACCCCTGAAAAGCTCTATTCCTTGACCCTGGATCTCCTGGCTTGAAGTTCCCTTTGGGTACTGATGGACGGAGGAGGGATCCCCTCGGAACTAGCTTGGCCCTAGCTTCTAGCCAAAGCTAACTGGGCAAACGGACCTCCAGTCCACAAGGAGAGTATTGTCAGCGATGGTGTCCTTGTTCCCATAGGCCCAAGTGGGACTGGGTGAGTGTTGAGATTATTATGAGGTTCTTTCTTCTATGACTGAATCCAGTAACTCCTATCTGTAGGAAATTGGAACGCATGTACACCTGTGGTGGATTCATGTCAATCTATGCCAAAACCAATACAGAATTGTAAAGTAAAAATTAAAAATAAATAAATAAATTAAAAAAAAAAAAGAAATTGCTACTCCACAAAATATATATTAAAATTATACTAATTCTCAGGTCTTGCCTCCTAGTCAAGGTCCAGGACAATTCTGCCTAAAAGCGTAGTCTTTTGTTACCTTCAAGGCAAAAGCCACTCTTGGCTTTACCTTTCCAGATTCTGTGAACTGCGTTTCTTAACCAGGCTGGCTTGAAACGTACCCATCATTCCTAACTGTCTGTGGAAACCAAAGACCTCACAGTGCCCAATATTTAGCAGAGAGGACCACAAAGTAAATTGCTAAACTGGGGTTAAATTGAAACTTTCTCCCTCAGAGGAATGTAACCCAGCAGAAATGGAAGTGTGTCTGGATTTCTAAACAATGCTTGAAAGTATGTTTGCCTGTCAGTAGTCCCATTTCCCCATAGACAGGTAAGTTACTCAGTAGTCCATTAAGGGGGTGGTAGAAATTGAGGGAGAAGGTTCTTGTTTAAAAATAATCCACTGAGGACAAATATATAAATGAAAAGGACAGTCATATATCTGAGAATTATTCTCCTTTCTTGTGATCTTGAACCAGGTTTTGGTTTCTCGCTAGCATGTGCACATTTCAGCATCAGTACATGACAGGTCTACACTTTCCTACATACACAGAATATCATATAATCATAACCATTTCTCAGTGTTGGAAGAAGGAAATATTTAAGACTTGAGTCATTGGATATAAGACATCCTTTTTTTCCCTATCCAGTTAACTCCAATATTGAACTGTCTTTTCTGCTCTGTTTTCTCTCTGATGCACACAGCATGTGGCCTTCTGTGTTCTGATTAAAGAGTGGAAAACAACAGCAGCATCTGGGCTGAATGGGGCAGGGAAAATCCAACTGGTTCAACCTGTTATGATGGGCAGCATTATTCAACGACCTAGTAAGGAGATGTAGAACAAAACCTGGCATAGGGAGGCAATTACACTTGTTCCATTTGGCATGAATCTCTATCGGCAGTGGTTTTCACACTCAGACAGTAAAGAATCTGCCTGCAATGCAGGATACCTGGGCTTGCTCCCTAGTTGGGAAGATCCCCTGGAGAAGGAAATGGCAACCCACTCCAGTATTCTTGCCTGGAGAATCCCATGGACAGAGGAGACTGGTGGACTACAGTCCATGGGGTCACAAAGAGTCAGACATGACTGAGCGACTCTCACACACACACTATAGGGTGATGGTGTCCTTCAAGTCTTCCCAGTTGCACAGGGAAATTGTAATCATCATGTAAATTGCATGCACGTCACAGTTGAGAAATCAGACTTTAAGAGTGATGTGTGCTGCATGGAAGTAGAGCCAAGGACCACCTGCTTAAGGAAGAGATAATAGGCATGGTATGTCAGGCCACATCAAGGAAAGATTGTGTATCCTGGAATGTCTGAGAATTTTTCTTGTGGAACTAACAGTTTGACTTACATGATTAAAGGCTGAAGGGCAGTGAAATGAATATATTCGTGTGGATATTTTGATAGATGCACTGAAATACTGAAACACTGCTGTGGGGATTGTTTTGTACTCATTGGTCACTTGTTTAATGTTGTTTTGAGTCTTTTAATCCCTTTGAGTGTGCTGTTCCCAATGCTAGTGTGTCTGCCCGGACGTGAAAAGAGTAAATGCTCTATGATTCCCTGCATGTGAGTTTCCAGAACAGGCAAAGCTAATCTATACTGAGAGAATTTACAAAAAGGATTGTCTCTGAGTGTACATGTACATGGAAATAACTAGAAAGAGGGGGTGATGTGGATATCCTATATCTTGTTTTAAGTGATGGTTACAGTTCAGTTCAGTTCAGTCGCTCAGTCGTGTCTGACTCTTTGCGACCCCATGAATTGCAGCACACCAGGCCTCCCTGTCCATCACCAACTCCCGGAGTTCACTCAGACTCATGTCCATCGAGTCAGTGATGCCATCCAGCCATCTCATCCTCTGTCGTTCCCTTCTCCTCCTGCTCCCAATCCCTCCCAGCATCAGAGTCTTTTCCAATGAGTCAACTCTTCACATGAGGTGGCCAAAGTACTAGAGTTTCAGCTTTAGCATCATTCCTTCCAAAGAAATCCCAGGGCTGATCTCCTTCAGAATGGACTGGTTGGATCTCCTTGCAGTCCAAGGGACTCTCAAGAGTCTTCTCCAACACCACAGTTCAAAAGCATCAGGGGTATATACATTTGTCAAAACATATCAAGCTGAAAACTTAAAATCTGTGCATTTTATTTTATATGAATTCTCCCTCAACAAAAACCAAAAATGCAGAAAAAGAAGTATTTCCAGATCACAAGAATACTGAGAGGCCCTGATGTTCTGGCTAATTCAAAGTTCAGCTACTTTCGTTTGGGACCATTTGTCATGGGTTTGTTAGAGGTTCCAGGAAAAACATCCTTTACATATAAAACTCTCTTCAGCAAAACCAAACAAAAGGTCAGCTCCCTTCATGTTTGTGGCATAATTTTATTTTTTAAGTGACATATTTCTCCAAATCAGAGCTATTCAGTCATAAATGTCAGCCCATCTGGAATTTATTCCTTCCACAAGCTTTTCCTCCTGCTACTTCTCAGCAGGGATATGGTGCCCTTGAGATCTTGGGCTTCTCTCTTTTGACTGTCTCTGCTGCCAGAAGGGGTACCTGGAAGCTGGGCCTGTGTCTGATTTCTTGCTGAATTCCAGCATTCAGCAAAAGGCCTGGCCCACAGGGTGAGGAACTGAGGCTACACTCCTGAAATAAAGTGATCATTATACAAAGGGAGACCTGTGTATTTAAATAAATAATTGATTCAGGGAATGGTCTCTGCTTTCTAAGAGTTCACAAAAAAGACATCTGGGTAGGTGACGCCTCACATGTTATAATTTGCTATAGATCTTAGGGGGCTACATCTTAGCCCTTGTATTACTCTTTTTAAAAAATATCCTTTCCATCCCCTCCCCTTTTTTTTGCCATGCCACATGGCATGTGAGATCTTAGTTCCCCAACCAGAGATGGAACCCGTACCCCTTGCAGTGGAAGCATGGAATCTTAATCACTAAACCTCAGGGAAGTCCCCCCGTTCCATATTACTCTTATTACCCTATGGCCCAACTCTCCAACCTGCCTTGGACCTCTCTATCATGAGTAAAATTAGACAGTAAAAGAGGGGACACCACTTTTTCTAGAAGGCTTTAGAAGAAATGCATCCATGCTAGTTTCCTGTAGACTCCTTTAGTCCCCTTACATTATTATACCAATATGGGTTAGCAGTAAAATTGAGTTAGCTGGTACATGGAGAGCAGACAGTATGAACTAGGAAGTGAAGACTGTTCTGGTCTTTACACATTTCTGCTCACTGGTTTAGAGTGGTGGGGTGTTAGATGTTAGGCTAGAGACTGCAGGCCAAGGGAGGAATTGGGCTTCTTAGGGTGGTGGAGTTGATGGTAAAGATAACTTTAATTATATGATAGCAAAGGATCCTTTTTGAATGTTTGCAAAAGGCAAATTTTGGACAAAGAAAAGACTTTAACCTCAAAAGGTATGGTTCAGGCTGCCAAGAACATTGTTGTTCACTCACTCAGTCACGTTCTACTCTTTGTGACCCCATGGACTGTAGTTCACCAGGCTTCCCTGTCCTTCTATATCTCCTGGAGTCTGCTCAAACTCATGTCCATTGAGGATGAGGCAACCACCTCATCCTCTGTTGCTCCTTTCTCCTTCTGCCCTCAATCTTTTCCAAGAATATAGTTTTTAGGAAGGTTCAAAGCCATGAATAAAGACCCACACTGAGTTAATGAGGCACATTTGAATACTTGAGAAGCCTCATATTTCTTTACCTGTGAGGCTGACTGGTTACAGGTTGAAAGAAACAACCAGATTCTTCTACTATTTATCTTCCAGGATGCAAGGCTCTGAGTACAATAAACACTTGATATGTAACGGAGTTGGAGAATGTAGAAGTGTTTTCTAATGGTAAGAAACGTCAGTAAAAAGCAAGGCTGCCGATCACTGGAGCAGCCTCTCTATGGAAAACTAGGACCTTGAAGGATAGTTTGCTCTTTAAGGCTATTATGAACTTCTTCTCCTCATGAGTGTCCCAGCTCTCAGCTCCATAAAACCTGCAATAACTGCTGTTTTATGACTTACACCTGGTCATAACACAAAAGATTGATTGGGGCTCCCATCCTACAAAGAAGGAAGACAGTACTTTCAGATATATGGCCTCCCAATAGATTTTTCATGAGATGAGCCAAAAATGCTTCCTCAAGATTCATGCAAGCAAGTGTGATCAGTGCCCAAGACTGTAAATAACATATCCAGTCTTTCAAGCTTACACTCTGATCCTTTTGAGTTTGTGATGTCCTTATTAGAGCTAATAACATGTTAGAGATGGACTATGCTTTTACAGAAAAAAATTTATATAAAAATCTTTTAGGGAAAAAAATATGGTCTCTCTCTGTATTCTCCATTTTCTTATCTCCTCTCCCCACTCTCCACCCAGCTCAGGAAAACTTCTCTTAAATCAGCTTGATATTCTCAAGACTAGCCTAAGCTGTTGATAGTTTTATGTGACCAATAAAGAAGATTAAAAAATAAACTCTGTAACTTTCTGTATTCTGAAATCCATTACCAAAAAATAATAATAATAAAATAAAAAAGGAGCCCTGTTGTGTGAGAAATGTTAAATGCTGCTTTGTCAGAGAGTGCTGGAAATATGATAGGAAAGACGACTTCCATATATCTAAATGGCATTCAAAAGAACAAAAATCAAGGGCTATTAATGTAGCTAGATCTTGGGATTCAGGTAATATGCCCTATAATTCACTCTGACTGACAGTTTTGAGGAGAAATCAGAGTAAGGCTGACCAAAATACTATCCCTTAAAAAAAATCAGCAACAGTACTTCAAAACTAATCCCACACATATCAACCTGATCTCTCCAAGGGGACTCTTTTCCAGCTAAGTGCTGAATTTAATTCTGTACATCACATTTCTTTGGAGAGATTTAGTACTTTAATTATATTTTTATGTGTCACAAAACTGTAAACATAAATTACATTTTTGTTTTCTTTATCTTTAAAGGAGAGTTTAGAAAAATAATAATGATTAAAGGTGTATGTGATTTTTCTTTGAGTCTTTTTGTTGCTTGCGTGGAGGGGACAATGGTTCTCTGTATTTGTGGCTGAGGAACCCTCTGGCCATATTTCCAGGCCATCTCAGGATGACTGGAAAGTCTAAAAGCCGATCAATCAGCTATCTGTTTTGCCTACAGAGATGATGATAGTTTTAACATTTTTTTTCTTCCTGACATGCTTTGAACTGGGTTTTCATTTGTATACAGTATAGATGTTACTTAGCTGCATCATGGGCTGGAGAAAAATCACTGGAAATGTTTTTTAATTTAATTTAATTTAATTTTTGACAGAAAATATTTTATATTCTCTATACAAACACAGACAATATTCATCTTACGGTTACAATTCAATTTGTATGTCATTTTACCATATATTTTATGTATCAGTTATTTTTTAAGTATCTTTGTGAATATTCTTAAATTTTCTTTAATAAGAAGACAAGCAACACAATACACAAAGGCAAGACTGGACCCCTCCAATAACATATTAAGAAAATGTCACCATAGACAAATGATAATTACTCTGGGGAATCAAAGAATGACCCAGTATTTAGGAAATCTATTAATATAAAAGATTCTGTTGACAGTTTTAAGGCAAATAATTGTATATGTGTCTCTACTGATATATTTTCAAAATCCAACACAAAAGAGAAACAAATGAGCTTATCTGTATATCAACTGATAACATATCCACTTTGAAAAAGATTAATGCAAGTAACTGGATTGCGTTATTTTGAATGTACACTCTTTAATTTTTTTTAATTGAAGTATACTTGATTTACAATGTTGTGTTAATGTCTGTTAGGCAGTGAAATGATCTAGTTATACACACACACTTATATAATCTTCCATTGTGGTTCATAACAAGATATTAAATATAGTTCCATGTGCTGTACAATAGGAGTTTGCTGTTACCCTTTTTGCGTGTAATAGTTTGCATCCGCTAACCCCAAACTCCCCATTTATCCCTTTCCCATCACCCCTTCCTTTGGCAGCTACACGTTTGTTCTCCATGTCTGTGAGTTTGTTTCTGTTTCATAAATAAGCTAATCTGTATAGTATTTTAGATTCTACGTATAAGTGTGACACCGTATGGTGTTTGTCTTTGTCTTTCTGACTGACTTCTCTTAGGATGATAATCTCTAGTTTCATTCATGATGCTGCAAATGGCATTGCTTCGTTGTTTCTTATGACTGAGTAGCATTCCTCTGTCGGAGAAGGCGATGGCACCCCACTCCAGTACTCTTGCCTGGAAAATCCCATAGATGGAGGAGCCTGGTAGGCTGCAGTCCATGGGGTTGCTAAGAGTCAGACATGACTGAGCGACTTCCCTTTCACTTTTCACTTTCATGCATTGGAGAAGGAAATGGCAACCCACTCCTGTGTTCTTGCCTGGAGAATCCCAGGGATGGGGGAGCCTGGTGGGCTGCCGTCTATGGGGTCACACAGAGTCGGACACGACTGAAGTGACTTCAGCAGCAGCAGCAGCAGCATTCCTCTGTATACACACACCACATCTTCTTTGTCCACTCATCTGCTGATGGACGTTTTGGTTGTTTCCATGTCTTGCCTACTGTAAACAGTGTTGCTATGAACATAAGGGTGGATGTATCCTTTTGAATTAGTGTTTTGTCTGATACACGCCCAGGAGTGGAATTGCTAGATCACATGGCAACTATATTTTTTAGCTTTTTGAGGAACCTTCATACGGTTTTCCAACAGCATGCAACCTTCCTCAATTGGCCTGTTCCGTTCAGCATATTCCCCTTGAGGTTCAACAATAATCTATTTCTTTTTCTTGCTGAGTTATAGTCCATCATCACAATGCGCCACTGCTTGTTTAGATATTTGTCATTGAAGATTATTGGGTTGTTTCCAGCTTTTGGCTGAAAATTTTAAAAAATTTTCTGTTATTTACAAAATATTTTAATTGGAACTTTGTGGCTCATACCCAGAAAAATCTTTTTGACACAAATGTTCACATCAGTGGCAATGTACAATGTAGGCAGAATTAGAAATCTAAAAGAATTGTCTGGGCATTTCTTTGCACATCAGTGAATCTGAGCAGGACCCTGTGGGATCCTCCCGAATACAAAAGCCTTTCCAAATCCATTATATCTTATTTGTAGGAAAAAGGTTTCAGCCTCCTAGACCTTCCCTGAGATCCACAGGGCAGATTCAAGCAGTTACTAATTAGAAGAGTGAGGGAATGTAGAAACAAAGGGAAGGGATTGAAGAAACAATACTGAAGCCATGGGGCAGGGTCCTCGTTCTTCCTCAAAGGATATACAGAGCAATCTGATAGTTCTAAAGAAACTAAGACCCTGAGCCACCTGGAGGATGGTAACTTCAGGCTGAGCACAAGCACATGGACCCAGACTGGTTGGAATCAGAAGGCTTGATTGAGATTCCTGGAACATTACCCTGTTACCTCACCACCAGACAATCAGAGGAAGGTTGCAGCCCTCCCCCCAAGTTTTGTATATAGAAACTCTTCCTGAAAATGATCAAGGAGTTTGGGTTTTTTGAGCATGAGCTGCCTGTTCTCCTTGCTCGCCCCTGAAATAAATCCTTCTCTGCTCCAAACTCCAATTTCTCAGTTTGGTCTCACTGTGCATCAAGCATAGGAACTTGAGTTTGGCAACATCAATACTGCATGAAGTGGAGTGAGATATTTTAAAACCAGTTGGTCTTAAAAAAAATCTTCCTATTGTATCATGTCAGCAGTTGTTTATAATGGAGAAGCTTGCTGGAAAGCTGTGTTACTCAAAGACTGACCTCTTCCCAGCCTGCATCTGGCTTGTAGAGGATGCCAACAATGCTTAGTGTAGTGGGTCACATCTGTCAAGGAGGATTATAAATTGTACCTGTGATGCCCTGTAATTAGTAATCCCCAAATGACTCCAGCTGCTATTTCCCTGAGCATTTGCCTTGGTAACATCTTATAGAAAATATAACTCAAAACCAAGAGTATTTAGGTCCAAAAGACACTGCCTGTAGTGAAATAGAAGCATTATTTTCTAATCGAAAAATCCCTTTTTCTCTTGTTGCTCTCACCAAGTTTATCAGAGGGTCTTTCATCCAGAGACCAGTGTAAAATGTGCTTCAGCTTGTTGAAGAGAGATTTGGTTGTTGACTTGGTTTCAGAGCAAAATTCACCCTTGAATCGTGTGAAAAGTAAATATGTCTGTTTTCAGTGTGTTAGGGTGGTTTGAGAATGAATGTGTGTCTGTAACTGGAGATTTCACACTGGGAAGCTGACCTTTTGCTTGGAAAGGAGCTTTGCTATTTCGTTGTCTCATGGGTACATCTGCAAATGCTGGCATGCTGGGTTGTATTTGCAGATCAGAATTCATTACTTGGTGAGACCTAAGGTGCAGTATGGAAAATGTAGGTTTTGAAAACTTTTTTTTCACTAGTTTGAGAGTCAGTATACCCTTTCCTGGATTTATTTCAGTGAATTTCTAGTGAATATTCATTAGCCCATAAATGGTTATATACTAAGAATGAACTAAAATCAGACTCCTACCTCATGCTTTTCAGTAGAAAATTGCTAAATGGTTTAAAATTTTAAATGTGAAAGTAAAACTATAAAATAAAAGAAGAAAATATAGTTATTTGTTGTATTTATATATTCTTGAAGCAGCATATCTTTCTAAGCATAGCTGCTGCTGCTGCTAAGTCGCTTCAGTTGTGTCCGACTCTGTGTGACCCCATAGACGGCAGGCCACCAGGCTCCCCTGTCCCTGGGATTCTCTAGGCAAGAACACTGGAGTGGGTTGCCATTTCCTTCTCCAATGTATGAAAGTGAAAAGTGAAAGTGAAGTCGCTCAGTCGTGTCAGACTCTTCGAGACCCCATGGACTGCAGCCCACCAGGCTCCTCTGTCCATGGGATTTTCCAGGCAAGAGTACTGGAGTGGGTGCCATTGCCTTCTCCATCTAAGTATAGCAGCAAAGTCATAAAATCAGGAAGGAAGAGATTGAGAAACTAATTGAATTAATGCTACAAAAACAAATGTATTAAGCCCCCTTTGTAGGTTAAAAATCCATAATAAATACATATTAAAGGAAAATAACAAATGGAAAAATGTTTGCAGTGATATTAAGTATAATTGGTTTACTTAAACAGTTCTTATAAGTTAATTTTTAAAAGATGAAATCATAAATAGGAAAATGGACAAAGGGCATAAAAGGTAATTCATAAAGGGGGAAACAGAAAATGGCCAATAAATAAATGGCAAAATATTGACCTTCATTAGCAATCAAACAGATGCAAGCTAAATCCATCCATCACATTAGCAAATTAAAAATTTGATAATAATTTGTGCTGACAAAGATTTCAGGAAATTGAGCTTTCATATGTTGAAGTCAGAATGTAAATAGGTAAATATCTTTATGGGGTAACATGAAAATCTGTATCTAAACACAGTAATTATGCAATTCTATTTGTAGGAATTTTCCTTAAGGAAATAATTAGAGATGTGTGCATGCACACTCAGTCACTAAGCTGTATCTGACTCTGTGACCCCATGGACTGTAGCCTGCCAGGCTCCTCTGTCCATGGAAAGCAGTAATTATAAAAATGTTTACTGTTTTTAATAGTAGAAAACTATATGAAAAAGACAGTAGGAGATTGGCTAAATAAGCTGTGTATGCTCGTAAGTCGAGATATTATGTAGTCATATAAAATCATGTTGTAATAGTCTTTACTGTCCTGGAAAAGCAACCACAATATGTGGCATGTTTATTTAAAAGAAGCAATTTATGAGACAGTAAATAGAGTAACATACCATGCTTTTTTAATACTACACACACGTATGAGTGTGCAGAGGCAGAGACTGAGACAAAGACATAAGGCAGAGTTACAGAGAGAGACAGAAGACAAGCAGCGGTGTAGCACAGGGAACTTAGCTTGGTGCTCTGTGAAGGCTAGTTGGGTGGGCTCGGAGGGTGGGAGGCTCAAGAGAAAGGGCATTTATGTATACGTATTGCTGATTCACATTGTTGTATAGCAGCAACTACCACAACATTGTAAAGCAATTATCCTCCAATTAAAAAATAAATTAAAAAAAAGACATAGGACAAGAAGTAAATGCCCAAGTAAATAACTCTTTTTATCTTGTGGTGATGAGATTTTTCTTTGTCTTTTGAGATATATTGGATTTCCCTGATGGCTCAGGCGGTAAAGTGTCTGTCTACAATGCGGGAGACCTGAGTTTGGTCCCTGGGTCGGGAAGATCCCCTGGAGAAGGAAATGGCAATCCACTCCAGTACTATTGCCTGGAAAATCCCATGGACAGAGGAGCCTTGTAGGCTGCAGTCCATGGGGTTACAAAGAGTTGGACATGACTGAGCGACTTCACTTTCCTTTCACTTTCGAGATATATTACTTTTGAAATTAGGAATTAGAAACAATAAAGTTATTTATGAAAAGAGATAAATGCTATAAAAAGACACACCAGCCCAGTCACAGGGAAATATTATCTGTGACCAGGACAATGGATACCCATAGAGTCCCACTGCTGTTTTTGTGCATCTTTTTTTTTTTAAGTCACCATGTCCTACAAACTTTTCAAGTCTTCAGTGTTTTCATTCATTCAGGTATTCACTCATCTATTCAACAGATGTTTTTTTGCATTTATACCATATGGCAAACTCAGTACTTGTCCCTGACTTGAGCTCTATGTGGTAAACAGTTTCCTAGTTGTTTCTTATTGGCATTTACTTATCAGTCTTGGAGACTTTCTCTCAGACCTTGTTAAGTGACTGACTAGGAAATCTTTTTAAAAGTTCTCTCTGTATTAAATAGGTGATGTTAGTATGACACTTGAACTTTAAGGAAGACCTTCAATGCCTTAACCCAAATAGTGAGTAATGTGAAAGTTGCAGACAACTCTATATGGATAGGCTTGCCAGCTGATACCACTCTCTCCTGCCCACACATATTCTAACTGGACAACAAGTTTCCAGCTGTATTCACTCCACCAGGTCTGGGCTCCCTATTTTAGGCCTGATGCTCCATGGTCAGGGGTGCTTCTGGGTATTAATAATGCCTATCAGGTCTCCTATTTTCTTTGTCCTCATGTCCCTCCTGTGCTTTCCGAGTTCTTGCCATCTGCCCTTCTTTGCCTTGTGGCATTTACATCTTCAATTCCACCACCTGCCCTCTTGATTCTGACTTCCACACTTGTTTTGATCCAAACATTTCCTCTAACTTTCTTCAATCCCATCATGAATTTTCTGTTGAAAAAAATGAAAGTGAAGTCACTCAGTTGTGTCTGACTCTTTGTAACCCCATGGACTGTACCTGCCAGGCTCCTCCATCCATGGGATTTTCTAGGCAAGAGCACTGGAGTGGGTTGCCATTTCCTTCTCCAGGGGATCTTCCCAATCCAGGGATTGAACCTGGGTCTCCTGCATTGCAGGCGGACTCCTTACTGTCTGAGCTGCAAGGGAAGCTCTTGGGAATCTTCCCAACCCAGGGATTGAACCCAGGTCTGCTGCATTACAGGCAGATTTTTTACAGCTGAGCCACAAGGGAAGCCCAAGAATACTAGAGTGGGTAGCCTATCCGTTCTCCAGAGGATCTTCCCAATGCAGGAATCGAACTGGGCTCTTCTGCATTGCAGGTGGATTCTTTACCAACTGAGCTATCAGGGAAGCCCTTAATTTTCTATTACTGCTGTAACAAATTCCCACAAACTTAGTGGCTTAAAACAACATAAATTAACATCTTGCAGTTCTGGGGGTGGGGGTGGTCCAAAGTCCAAAATGATTTCACTGGGCTAAAACCAGGGTGTGGATAAGACTGCATCTTTTTTCCAGAGGCTCTAGGGGAAAATCTGTTTCCTTGCCTTTTTCAGTTTCTAGAAGCCACTTTCTTTCCTTGGCTTGTGGCCCTGTTCTACTGTCTCCAAGCTAACAACATTGCATCTACTTGACCATTTGTCTGTAGTCACATTTCCCTCTGACAAAGTTGGAAAAGGTTCTCCACTGTTAAAGACCTGTGGGTTGACCTTTGCCCCCCCCAAATATATGTCTACATCATAATTCCCAGAGCCTGTGAATGCTACATTTTTTGAAAAAGCTTTTTTGTAGATATCATTACAGATCTTGAGACAAAAGTTCATCCTGGGTTACCTGGCTGGGCTCTAAATCTAATGATAGTGTCTTTAGAAGACAAAGGCAGAGGCAAATTTAACGTAGACAGAGAGACACACAGAGAAGAGGAGGGGGCAGTGTTATTACAGAGGCAGAGATTGGAGTGATACAGCTACAAGTTAAGGGACACTTGGAGCCACCAGAGCTGGACAAGGCAAGGAAGGAGTATCCCCAGGGATACTAAACCACGCTAAACCACTCATTCTGAAGAGAAGGAGTGTGTGCCAATTGACACTTTGATTTTAGACTTCAAGCTCCGGAACTGTAAGAGAATACATTCCTGGTTTTTTTTTTTTAATTAATTTTTATTGGAGTATAGTTGCTTTGGGCTTCCCTGGTAGCTCAGCTGGTGAAGAATCCACCTGCAATGCAGGAGACGCCAGTCTGATTCCTGGGTTGGGAAGAACCCCTGGAGGCTGGATAGGCTACCCACTCCAGTATTCTTGGGCTTCCCTGGTGGCTCAGTTGGTAAAGAATCTGCCTGCAATATGGGAGATCTGAGTTCCATCCCTGGGTTTGGAAGATTCCCTGGAGGAGGGCATGGTAACCCACTCTAGTATTCTTGCCTGGAGAATCCCCATGGACAGAGGGGCCTGGCAGGCTACTGTTGCAAAGAGTTGGACATGACTGAGCGACTAAGCACAGCACAGTTGCTTTACAATGTTGTGTTAGTTTCTACTGTACAGCAAAGTGAATAAACTATACTATACATATATTCCCTGTTTTTGGATTTCCTTCCCATTTAGCTCACCACAGAGCATTCCCTGTTCTGTACAGTAGGTTCTCATTAGTTATCTATTTTATACATAGAATCAGTGGCGTGTATATGTAATTCCCAATGTAGAATTCCTGTTGTTTTAAGCCACCCACTTTGTGATAATTTGTTACAGTTGTGGTGGTGGTTGATGGTTTAGTTGCTAAGTTGTGTCCAACCCCATAGACTGTAGCCCACCAGGCTTCTCTGTCCATAGGATTCTCCAAGCAAGAATACTGGAGTGGGTTGCCATTTGTTACAGTAGCCACAGGAAACAATACAGGGCCCATCTGATTTCACAGAGTCCTCCAGGATAATCCAGGATCATGTCCCCATCTCAGATTCCTTAACCTTATTCACATGTGTGAAATCCGTTTCCCCAGGTAAGTAATACATTCACAGGTTCTAGGGATTAGGACATGAACACTTTTGGGGGGCATTGTTCTGTTAACCATAGTATGCAATGATACTGTTTATCCCTGAAACCATTTTTGACCATGCCAACTACGTGTGGAGCCACCTTGCAAGCTATTTTTTTTTTTTTTTGTATTTTGCTTTCATTCTGTCTTAATTGTCTAGGATCCGTCTCCTGGGTATTGCTATGGAATAATAGAAAACACATAAATGTGGAGTCAGGCTGACCTGTGTTTAAACCCTGGCTGTTTATTTTTTCCTCTATGTTTCCTTGGGCAAATTATCCCAGCATTAAGACTTTGTCTCTTCATTTATAAAATGTGAGTAGTCATACCCATATCATAGAGTCATTGTGAAGATGAAAGGGGATAGCATATATAATATGCTTATCACATAAGAAGGCATTCAAGAAATGTTGTTTTTCTTTTGCTGCTGCTGCTGCTGCTGCTGCTAGGTCGCTTCAGTCGTGTCCAACTCTGTGCGACCCCATAGACGGCAGCCCACCAGGCTCCCCCGTCCCTGGGATTCTCCAGGCAAGAACACAGGAGTGGGTTGCCATTTCCTTCTCCAATGCATGAAAGTGAAAAGTGAAAGGGAAGTCACTCAGTCGTGCCCAACTCTTTGCGACCCCATGGACTGCAGCCTACCAGGCTCCTCCGTCCATGGGATTTTCCAGGCAAGAGTACTGGAGTGGGGTGCCATTGCCTTCTCCTTCCTTTTGCTATCATCTTACAAACTGTGAAGCTGTGGCAATCTGGTCTTGAAATAGATGGTCTGGTTGAGGAGGTATTTGTATAGGAGCTTTCTAATTTTCCTTCAAATCCCACTGTAGATACAGTTTCTATTCTGATGATATCCCTGATATCATTGCATTTTGTTTTGGACTTTTGGACTGTAATTCTACCTACACAACACTGAAGTTCCTGGTTGACAAGGAAGAAAAATCCTACCAAACTAACTACTGGGAATAACTCAGCTATCAGTTCAGTTCAGTTCAGTTGCTCAGTCGTGTCCAACTCTTTGCGACTGTATGGACTATAGCACGCCAGGCTTCCCTGTCCATCACCAACTCCTGGACCTTACTCATACTCATGTCCATTGAGTTGGTGATGCCATCCAACCATCTCATCCTCTGTCAGCTATAATAACACATAAACGAATATTTCTTGTGTACCTACTGTGCATCAAGTGTTGTAATCACTAGGCAATGAGATGTACACCATACTTATGTTCCTGGAGTGGGAAAGACTGAAAAGTGACTAGGTGATTCTAATTCAGTGTGATTGATGTCAAGATGAACACAAACACAGAGGGACTTAGGGATCACAGAGCAGGGAATAAAGGCTCCCTGGAGTAAGTGCTGCCTAACAAAAGATCTGAAGGGTAAATAGAAGTTAGTTATATAGAGTCCCTCTTATCCTCCACAGAAAGGAAGGAGAGAAGAATAAAAAATGAAATCTTGTTTTAATAAATTCAATTGACTTAAGCATTAATATTAATAAAACAAATTTGGGCATATAAATATAGCCAGTCTTGTTTATTTAAAAAAAAATTTTTTTAGATGTAGTTGCACAAGTGTGAGAAGAATAAATGGTCTGCTGACAGACCTTTTTTAGGTCACCTGGAAGAAAAAAAGAGCTTTCATTACATTTTGTACATATGACTTCAGATGGTTAGGCTGGCAGTTTGAAAACATACAAATACTGAAAGTGCCCTAGAATATAAAGCTCTGATTTAGAGAAGAGGGTGGCTGTGTTGTGGTGTTGTGTTCATAGTATTATGCTGGGTAGATGGTGGTACCAAATGTTTGGAAGATGTAGTTTATGGTTTGTAGGAATAATAATAGCAGCAAAAAATATGTTGTGAATTTATTATGAGCCAGGTACTGGTCTTAGCACTTTTTGTGTATTAACTCCTTAATCCTTTCAATGATCCATGAGATAGGTAATACTATTATTTTTATTTTAGAGATAGGAAAAGTGGGATACAAATGTTAAATAACATTGTATAAAGTTAGTCAGCAAGTGACAGAGCTGGAATCTGAAGTAAGACAGTTTGACTTGAAAGCCTGCGCTCTTAACTTCTATCCCTCTTTGGGGAAAGAGGGACCTTGTAGAAATGTACACAATGTATGCAAATGAAACATAAAAAGGGAGTTCAGTTCAGTTGCTCAGTCGTGTCCAACTCTTTGTGACCCCAGGGACTGCAGCACATCAGGCCTCCCTGTCTATCACCAACTCCCAGAGCTTACTCAAACTCATGTCCATTGAGTTGTTGATACCATCCAATGATCTCATACTCTGTTGTCCCCTTCTCCTCCTGCTTTTAATCTTTCCTAGCATCAGGGTCTTTTCAAATGAGTCAGTTCTTTGCATCAGGTGGCCAATGTATTGGAGTTTCAGCTTCAGCATCAGTCCTTCCAATGAACACTCAGGACTGATTTCCTTTAGGATGGATTGGTTTGAACTCCTTGCAGTCCAAGGGACTCTCCAGAGTCTTCTCCACCACTACAGTTCAAAAGCATCGATTCTTTGGCGCTCAGCTTTCTTTACAGTCCAGCTCTCACATCCATACATGACTACTGTTTTGATTAGATGGACTAGTCATCTAGCTTTGACTAGATGGACCTTTGCTGGCAAAGTAATGTCTCTGCTTTTTAATATGCTGTCTAGATTGGTCATAGCTTTTCTTCCAAGGAGCAAGTGTCTTTTAATTTCATGACTGCAGTCACATTTGCAGTGATTTTGGAGAACAAAAAAATTAAGTCTCTTATTGTTTCCATTGTTTCCCCATCTATTTGCCGTGAAGTGATGGGACCAGATGCCATGATCTTCGTTTTCTGAATGTTGAGTTTTAAGCCAGCTTTTTCACTCTCCACTTTCACTTTCATCAAGAGGCTCTTTAGTTCTTCTTCATTTTCTGCTATAAGGGTGGTGTCATCTGCATATCTGAGGTTATTGATATTTCTCCCGGCAATCTTGATTCCAGCTTGTGCTTCATCCAGCTTGGCATTTTTCATGATGTACTCTGCATATAAGTTAAATAAACAAGGTGACAATATGTAGCCTTGACATACTCCATTCCCGATTTGGAACAAGTCTGTTGTTCCATGTCCAGTTCTAACTGTTACTTCTTGACCTGCATACAGATTTCTCAGGAGGCAGGTCTGGTGGTTTGGTATTCCCATCACTTGAAGAATTTTCCACATTTTGTTGTGGTCCACACAGTCAAAGACTTTGGCATAGTCAATAAAGCAGAAGTAGATGTTTTTCTGGAACTCTCTTGTTTTTTTGATGATCCAATGGATGTTGACAATTTGATCTCTGGTTCCTCTACATAAAAAGGGAAAACAGAAGCAAACGTCCACATGACCATATGGATATGTATCCATTTAGTGTCAAGAGATTGGTTGAATGAGTATTTACTGAACCTGATGTTGAGACCTTACAGTGATCAAATTGCCAATATCCGCTGGATCATGGAAAAAGAAAGAGAGTTCCAGAAAAACATCTATTTCTGCTTTATTGACTATGCCAAAGCCTTTGACTGTGTGGATCACAATAAACTGTGGAAAATTCTGAAAGAGATGGGAATACCAGACCACCTCACCTGCCTCTTGAGAAATCTGTATGCAGATCAGGAAGCAACAGTTAGAACTGGACATGGAACAACAGACTGGTTTCAAATAGGAAAAGGAGTACGTCAAGGCTGTATATTGTCACCCTGCTTATTTAACTTATATGCAGAGTACATCATGAGAAACGCTGGACTGGAAGAAACACAAGCTGGAATCAAGATTGCTGGGAGAAATATCAATAACCTCAGATATGCAGATGACACCACCCTTATGGCAGAAAGTAAAGAGGAACTAAAAAGTCTCTTAATGAAAGTGAAAGAGGAGAGTGAAAAAGTTGGCTTAAAGCTCAACATTCAGAAAATGAAGATCATGGCATCCAGTCCCATCACTTCATGGGAAATAGATGGGGAAACAGTGGAAACAGTGTCAGACTTTATTTTTTTGGGCTCCAAAATCACTGCAGATGGTGATTGAAGCCATGAAATTAAAAGACAGTTGCTCCTTGGAAGAAAAGCTATGACCAACCTAGATAGCATATTAAAAAGCAGAGACATTACTTTGCCGACTAAGGTCCCGTCTAGTCAAGGCTATGGTTTTTCCTGTGGTCATGTATGGATGTGAGAGTTGGACTGTGAAGAAGGCTGAGCACCGCAGAATTGATGCTTTTGAACTGTGGTGTTGGAGAAGACTCTTGAGGGTCCCTTGGACTGCAAGGAGATCCAACCAGTCCATTCTGAAGGAGCTCAGCCCTAGGATTACTTTGGAAGGAATGATGCTAAAGCTGAAAGTCCAGTACTTTGGCCACCTCATGTGAAGAGTTGACTCATTGGAAAAGACTCTGATGCTGGGAGGGATTGGAGGCAGGAGGAGAAGGGGACGACAGAGGATGAGATGGCTGGATGGCATCACTGACTTGATGGATGTGAATCTGAGTGAACTCTGGGAGTTGGTGATGGACAGGGAGGCCTGGCGTGCTACGATTCATGGGGTCGCAAAGAGTTGGACACGACTGAGCGACTGAACTGAACTGAACTGAATAGTATATGTACCTCCATATTAAGGTATTCAGTCAAGGATTGGTAAACTTTTTCTATAAAGGGCTAGATAATAAATACGTTAGACTTTGTGGATCATATAGGCTGTTGAAACTACTCAACTCTGTAATTTGTAGTGGGAAAGCAACCACAGACAATATGTGTGTGAATTAATGTGGCTGTCTTCCACACTGACAAAAGTGGACAGCAGGCATAGTTTGCCAAATTATAAGATCTACTGATGGGTCTAATAATTATCATGATTTTGAAGTAGCAAAAAGCATAAGTGGTATTTTGAGATATCTATAGCACCTGTAACATGATATGAAAATATCTCTGATGTTTTTTAACTGGTGACAATCTCATAGCTACTGCTGATATTAACTGTGATTTGTACATTCATAGTTGAAGGAAATGTTCAATTAGAGATAAGTGAAAGTATCAATACATATTTAAGTTTACCCATCCAAATTCACAGGACTTGTTAATTTTACTCATGGACCCCAGTATAAGAACCTCTAAACAGATTTCCCTGGTGGTACAGTGGTTAAGACTCTGTGCTCCCAATGTAGGGGCACAGGTTCCATCTCTGGTTAGGGAAGATCCCACATGCTCTGTGGAACAGCCAAAAAATTTTTTATAAAAGAACCCCTGAGCTAGGAGTCTTGATCAGTAGTCAAAATGTACCTGTTAACAAGGGACTAAACAATTCGAAATGAATGACAACCCCTTCTGAGTTGAGTAAGCTTGAGATAGACACAGATCCTAGTCACATGTAGCTCTGAGGTGGTGATGTGAGGGTGATGGCAAGAACTGATCTCCCAAATATCCCACAGCCCATGTGAAGAGTGTCAGGGGCAGTTACTAGAAGGAAACAAGTCTGGAAGGAAGAAAGGAGGGCTGACTACAACTTGTTTGAGCACAGAGAAAGAATGAGCAGGCTGGGATCTTCTAGCAATCTTAAAATTCTGATAAAGTTGCATAAACTTATTGCATTGCCAAGATCAGAGGGCTTCAATGAGGCTGGCTATGTTGTACACATACACACGATGAAAAGGAATATTGTTACGGGAAGCAGTGAAAGGCCCATAACCTTGGCCAGAAAATGGTTGATATCTTTTCTGTGATTCATGCATTACCCAAAAGCCTCCCATTTCTTAGAATTGCTAATAAAAACTCCAAATATCCCAGCAATAACTTTCAAACACCTCCATTTTCACTCATACTGCCTCATACCCAATTCTGCTTTATAGTGCATTCCAATGTAATTGTAGATACTGCATTGATTGGCCCAGAGCATCTATGTGAATTTCTAACCAGATCCAAGTAAGAGCTTTTTCAGGACCCTGAAACATATTGTCCCTTTAAAGTGGTAGTTAAAAGAAAAAGAAATAAGCCTGGTATTTTGAATTTATGGCAATAATAGAAAAATTGCTAGGTATTTTTGATGAGAAGTTTGAAGTGAATGTAACACTACATATATTGACTTCATATTTCAGTGCACATCCAGATTTATTGATTAGAGCCAGACTGACTCAAGCCAAGATTGATTTGATAGAAATCACAGCCTGCTTATTTATCACGTGGAGAAAATTTACACATCTACCTAGGCATAGGAGTATTACTTTATTGACTGAATTAAGTCTTGGCTGAATGTCAAGTTTTCACCTACAACCTGTAGACCCCCTTGCAGGATGATTTTTATTTGCATTTGAGCAAAGAATATGATAAGAATGTTTCTTTTTTTAGTTTAAATGAGAAGTACTTTGTAAAATCAAAATATGGTAATATCTTATTAACTGGTGTTTGCAGTGATTCTAAGATTGTTGGCTGAATGAAGTTTTTTTTAAAAAATATAAATTTATTTATTTTATTTATATTATCTGTAAAGAAAACAAAGGAGAATAATGTTAACAAGACAAAATTTCAGGCACTTTAGAAATACTCATTTATAAACAAATATTAGGGTACCAATTGGAAGTCTTCACTTAATAAGACAGGATGTTAAAGCAGATCATCTAAGCATAACCATTTGAAAGTGCTCTCCTAAGTAAATCTGCATGGACATACTTGGTTAGATTAGGAGTAAGTTAGCGAACATATAGTAACCACTTAGAATAGGTCAGGAGTATGCTACATACTTTCACTGATGATTTTTAAAACCTTTAGAAAAGTTCAAAGTTCTATTAAGTAGGTATTGGTATATTCTCTTTTCACATTTGAGAAAACTGAAATTCAGAGAGGCTAAGTGATTTGCCAGAGGTCCCAAGCTAATACATGGAGCTAGGACTAAAACTAACTCTTTCTTACTCCAGGGTATATGTTCTTAGCTACTGCCCTCTATTGCCCCTTCTGCTGTGCTGTGCTAAGTCACTTCAGTTGTGTCTGACTCTTTGCGACCCTATGGACTGTAGCCCACCAAGCTCCTCTGTCTATGGATTCTCCAGGCAAGAATACTGGAATAGGTTGCCATGCCCTCCTCCGGGAGATCTTCCCGACCCAAGGATCAAACCCATGCCTCTTACATCTCCCACATGGCAGGCATGTTCTTTACCACTAGGGCCAGCTGCGAAACCCCTATTGCCCCTTACTTGAAAGTAAAAAAAATTACATTAAAATATTATGCTAAAAATAGATATATGTGTATGTATAACTGAATCACATTGCTATGCACCTGAAAAGTAACACAACACTGTAAATCAACTATACTTCAAAGTTTTTAAAAGAGACCAGGAAAATAATATAATGCAATTCACATATTTTCTCAATTGTGAACGGACTCACCCAAATGTTTAAAGTCATAGGCACTTGACCCTAAATTTGATGGGTTCTCCAATTTAGGGGATTCTTGAGTGAATTATTTTTTCCCTTGGAATGAAGAGGAGGTAGGGGAGTAGGGGAGAGAAGGAGCAGATCAAAAATGTTTAACTGGAAATCCACATTGTCTTCGTCTTTCAGGAATTAATCATTCTGGGTACTGGTTCCTAGTTACAGACGAGGTGGCATTCAATTTTGGAAGCCATGGGGTTAACCCAGTTTGTTAATGGTTATTTCCCTTCAGCACAACAACTGCATTGCAAGGAAAATAGCTGCTCATAAGTGTTAAGGGCCTTATTACTGTTCAAATACCATTTTCTTTTTTCCAAATGCCCTTTTAATACTTTCTGTGCTGGCAAAGGTACATTACAAATGAAATACAGGGGAGGAATAATTCAAACGCCTCGGATGGTGGCATTTTGTATACCTCGAAGCCACAGTACAAATCTCTCTCAAACCTTTGGAAATCCGTCTTCATAGCATAGAGTAGGTGGGAAGGGGCTTGCAAATCCTTTTCAACCTGACAGCTCAAAAACCTAACTTGTTTTCTGATCCCTCAACTGTGACAGGTTGGTGGTGGTGTATTTTTCACTTCAGAAGCTAAGGACTCTTGCTAGAATCTGGGAGTCCAAGCAGCTGGTTTTCGTGCTAAATTCTGGGCAGGAGAGACAAAGGAAAGAGCAGAATAAATTATATGTCAGTCCTCTTCTGGTGTTTTGTATGAAAAGTGTTTGATGATAAGCATTATGGTTTAAGAGTTCCTGTACCTTTAGACACAAAATCCTGTTTGCAAATTCTCAGCGTGTATCTTGCTTGCCATCTGTACAAATCCATTTGCTCCACTCAGTCAACCATTTTCTTAACCCTTCCTCTTCAAGGAAGTCTATCTCTATACAATTTGAGGTGACCAATAACCTTTCTGCCCCCCAATATTACTCTTATCATCCTTCCAGTGAACCTGAAATTTCTACCATAGTGTTCCACTTATTCAGTTAATTTTTCCACTGATATCTGTCTCTATATATACTCATCCCTCCATCCAACAGTCTATCCTCAAAATATTTATTGTCTGTTCCATGCTAGGCACTCTGCTGGGCTCTAGAAATTGTGTGGCGATTAACACAGACATGGTTTCTGCCCTTGGCTTACAACCAATTGGGGAAGATAGACAGTAAACAGTAAAGGAATGAAGTAATTCACTTCAAATTGCGCTAAGTGCTATGATGACTGTGAATGCAGCAGGGAGCAATGATAAAAGATACCACAAAGGGAACTAATTAGTGTGCTCAGGTGTCAGTTCCATGGAGACTGAAGCCACTTTCTTAGAGGGAAATCTGTTTAAAATACAAATACATTATGTAGCAGCACAATGCATTAAACACACAAGTATGGTCACATTAACAGAGGATAAGACTCTGAGGGTGTGGGTCTCAGCACAAACAGCTTGTTTGGATGGTGTGTGGTTTAGAGAGAGGAAAAGTAAACTAAGTGAAATCCCTTCTATATGTGAGGCTCTGGACCAGGTGCTCCTGTTTGAAAGGTTATTTTTTCATTCTAATTGCAACACTAAGAGGTGGGTATCAGATCCACTCTAGGGAAGAGAAAACAGATTCTGAGAGGCTAAGCAACCTGACCAAGGTCACAAGGTTAGTTGTTGGTCTAGCCTAGGAGTAGGAAGGCTGGGGTGTGGTAGGGGCTCACAATCTCAGACTCACCAAAAGAGTAACAGAAGCAAAAAAGGGAGAAGGGATATAGTGTCATGGACCAAAGAGCAGTGAAAAGACCTGATCCTGTGTTTGAACTGCTTACAATTCAGCTGAAGAAAGATGACAAACTCTTGAGAAAGAAGGGGGAATGTCGTAAGCAATGGTAAAAGTCAAGTCCAAACTGCATTATTCTTGAAGAAGATAAGCAAGGATCATTAATGAGAGGAGTTAAGACACTTTAAAAAGGTGATGGGGAGGAGTTTTGTCAAAGCCATCTAAAAGGGAGACTTTGGAAAAATACCCTGATGCTTTCCTTTACTTGGATAAAGTAGAACCAATACAATATTGTAAAGTAATTAACCTCTGATTAAAATAAATAAATTTATATTAAAAAATAAATATAAATTAAAAAATAAATAAAGAAAGAAAAAAATTTCAAGCAAGTTAGGTACAAACAGTGATGACTGAACAGTCTGAAAGGCCAACAGACACATTAAGATCTTTGAGTTATGAATCCCTGAAGGTTCTATGGGTTCAGGCGATATCCCAGCTGTGGGTACTATTCCAGGTCAAAATACAAAATACAAGTTGTTGTCCCCAGCTCCGCTTCTGATCACTAAAATGTGACAGTGATTAAATGCAAAATGCAAATATTACAGCTTGTGAGTACAAACTTAAAACAATAATAGCCTCTTGTCAGACAATATGGAAAGGAGAAGTTGCATGGAATTTGTTATTATACTTGCAAATGCAGCAATATTTACAATGGGTTGACACAGTGCCACATAACCCAGGACAAGGCAAGGGAAGGATTATGGAAAGCAGGACTGGAAAATTGTGAGCACAGAGCAACACTGCCTTTTAAGGAATCACAAAGGAAGGCACGAAGAGAGAGGAATAGTTTCAAGGTCAGAGTTCCTTGGACATTTCTAAAACAGCCCTCATACTCCCATTGTCTTTCGTGAATCAAGGCACAGGCCAAATTATCAGGCTGATGAAGTTTGCTTTTGGACAGAGGTCCCCAACCTCAATTCTAATTACTTTTCTTATACTTCTTTGATCTCTCATTCTTCTACCCACCCTAAGCTCCATGGGGCTGGAAACCATGTCTCTGTCTTGTTCACAACGGTATTTCTATCAGCTAACCATGCCTGGCATGTACTGCATGCTCGATAAGTATTTGGTGTTTGAATGAACAATTCAAATTGTTCATGGCTTTCTTCTCCTACTGACAAAAGGCCCTATAGACTCTCTGCATCTCTCCTTGCCCAGTTGTTTTCACTAAAACTTCCTTATTCTATATTTTATTCTTTCAGAGACTTTTAAAAGAAAGAAGATTTTAACCAGTGATATTAGTCGTTGCAGGCACAACATTAATCCAGGTCTAACCAGAAAGAGAAGGCAATGGCACCCCACTCCAGTACTCTTGCCTGGAAAATCCCATGGACGGAGGAGCCTGGTAGGCTGCAGTCCATGGGGTCTCGAAGAGTTGGACACGACTGAGCGACTTCACTTTCACTTTCACTTTCATGCATTGGAGAAGGAAATGGCAACCCACTCCAGTGTTCTTGTCTGGAGAATCCCAGGGACTGAGGAGCCTGGTGGGCTGCTGTCTATGGGGTTGCACAGAGTCAGACATGACTGAAGCGACTTAGCAGCAGCAGCAACCAGAAAGAAGACAACCATTCTGAGTGGTTAAACCAGAGGTGTTTGGGACTTCCCTGGTGGTCCAGTGACTAAGACTCTGTGCTCCCAATGCAGGGAGACTGGGTTCGATCCCTGGTCAGGGAACTAGATCCCATATGCCTCAAGTAAGTGTTCACAGGCCACAAACTAAGACCCAGTGCAGCCAAATAATTTAAAAAGAAACAAAACAGAGGTGATGTCATGTGGGGAACCAGTTACACAGATGATGAAGTATGTATAAGGGCAGTTTTATTTCCCAGATTGAGTACATTGAAAGTAGCTCTCCTGAAACATAATTCTATATGTGCTCACACAATCTAAGGGATGGGAAGAATCTTAAACTTCATTCAACTCAGACTCATCAGATAGCTGTTATGTCACAGATGTCACTTGCCTACACCAATCTCTCTTCTCCTCTTTCATCTTAAGTCCAAAATGCTAACTTTCAGATGGACACCTTTCTACCTAAAGATCCTACTTCCCTGCCTTCTTTGTGGCTGGCCAAGACCATGAGACTTTTATGCAGTGATGTGGAAGCAATGGTTTCATCTGGGACTTCCAGGAATGTTTCTAAAAGGGACATTTTAGACAAATTGTCACATTTAAGAGGGCCCCCCCCCTTTTTGTGTGTGCATTTCCTCCTGTTTCAGGCTTACACTGAGGATGTGATGTTTGGAACTCCAAGGGACCATGAGGAATCGCAGCTTTGCACTGCTTTCCTCCAAACCTCTCTCACAGGAAAGAGAAATCTATCTATCTCTCTATATTATTTAAGCCATTATTTTATGGTCTGATATATATATTTTACTTTCTTTCTGTTATATATAAAACTGAATAGAATCTGAGCTAGTCCAGCCATATTATTTTCATTGCACTTGGGACAAATGGCCATTTAACTGTGGCTTGGACACTTCAAGTGGTGAGGAAGTGACTAACCCTTGAGGTGGCCTATCTATCTTGGGACAGCTGTTACTAATGGGAACTTTTCTCTACAGAGTGCAAATTTCTATTTATGTAGCATTCTCCCATACGTCCTAGAATGGCTTTGGGGGTCACACCTGTCTCATCTTTTTCCATGTGTCACGTGTCTGAAGAAGTGCTCCTGTTCCTTTGACTTGACTCATCTCAAGGCTAAATATGCCAAGTTCTCTCCATTCCTCCTCCAAAGACATGGCTTCTTCATTTCAACAAGCTTAGCTTAGTGTAAGTTTGCTCCACAAAGGCTTATGGGAAAGAGCTCCAGGCTAGAAAATTCAGCTGTGTTGCCTGCAGCCCTGTTTATTTAACAGATTCCACTGAATTAAAGAAAAGATACTTTTTTACTTACTTGATGCCGAATTAACACGCTTCAGTTTACATAATGGTCCTCACTGTTTTGGGTGAGCTAAAATCTGGGTTAAAACAAACATGATCATTTAATCCTCTACTATATTCTAATCAGTGTATATGGCAAGAGACTTAAAGTTTTAATTCATTATTAACCACACTGTACACAAACCAGCTTCTCCTTTTACATAGTAAGAGGCAATGTTCCCAGAGTCATTAGCTGTTGCTTAATCTGCTTAAACAAAGCTCCCTTCCTGCGTGTTTTATGTGGAGGTAGCCCTTCCAGATGCTCGGGCTCTCATCTCCAGGACTGCCTGCTTAGCACCTGTCAATCACTTCTAATGGGAACCTACTCGAGTAGTCTACTGAGAAACTGCTTTCAATATGTATTAAAAAAAAACTTTACAGTCTTTCAAAATAAGTGTCTAAGAGTTATGCTGCTGCCCTTACACTCCACCAGAAAAAAACTGGCAAAAGTCACTACCTGTCAAATGCAGTAAACTAATATGTTTCCTCTCAGCTGACACATCTCTGTGGTATTTGACACTGATGACTCACCCATTTAGAAAATTCTTTTCTCCTTTGGTTACTGACACCACACCCCTACTGGTTCTTTTCCTTATCTATGGCCATTTGCTAGTCTCCTGTATTGGGACCTTTTCCTCTAATCACCTTTTGATTTTTGTTCTTCAAAGTCCTCTGCACTTCTCACTTTCTACTTTTCCCCTGGGTAATCCCACCCATTTCTGCAGTTACAAGCGTAGTCTGATAACTTTTGTGTCTGTATCTCCAGCTCTGACTTCTCTATTTTAAGCTTCAAACCAATATTTTCAACTGACACAGGGGCAGCTTTCGCTTGGTGACTCATAGGCGCCATAAACCATATATCCTCAGAACTCATTACCTTCCCCTCCAACTCAGATACTCAAGCCAAAAGTCTGAGAATCAGGCATTTTCTTACCTTTCTGTAGTGATTCCTTTCAACAACCATGTCACATAAGTATTATCTCCATTTGGATACAGGAAAACTGAGGCTTAAGATGGTTAAGCAGTGTGCCCACCAATCCCTCAGTGAACATATGGCAGATTCTAATGCATTTCAGGCTGACTCTGGAGCTGAAACTCTTGACTATGTTAAATTCCCCTTACTAGAGGATTCTATTATAGGATATTTTGTCTTCATCTTGAAAATCAGAGGCAAGACCCTGAAGGAAGAGAGCACTCATGGGGAAGAGTTTACAAGAACCTACTGTATAGCACTGAACTATACTCAATGTCTTGTAATAACCTATAATGGAAAAGAATATGAGAAAGAATATATGTATATGTATAACTGAATCACTTTGCTGTATACTTCAAATGAACACAATATTGTAAATTAACTATACTTCAATTTAAAAGAAAAGAGGAGGGAGTGTGGGATGGACATGTACACACTGCTATATTTTAAATGGATAACCAACAAGAACATACTGTACAGCATGTGAAACTCTGCTCAATGTTATGTGGCAGCCTGGATGGGAGGGGAGTTTGGGAAAGAATAGATACATGTATATGTATGGTTGAGTCCTTTCACTGTTCACCTGAAACTATCACAACATTGGTAATCAACTATACCCCAATATGGGCTTCCCTGGTTCTTCAGCAGGTGAAGAATCCATCTGCCAGTACAGGAGACATAAAAGACATGGGTTCAATTCTTGGGTCAGGAAGATCCCCTAGAGGAGGAAATGGTAACCAACTTCAGTATTCTTGCCTGGGAAATCCCATGGACAGAGGAACCTGATGGGCTACAGACTAACGGGTTGCAAAGAGTTGGACACAACTGAGCATGAAGTCTTTGTCTTAACCCAATACAAAATAAAAACTTTAAAACATAAAAAAAGAGGAAAGAGTTATTGAGGTGATTAGGTTAAAAGGGAAAGTGAAGCCCTGGAGCAACCTGGCAGAAGCACAAGCTTGAGGGCAGAGAGCAAAAGTTCTTAGAAGGAACAAAGGAGTAGAGCCAGGATAGCAAGGTGGGAGGGACCTCAGGCCAAACTTGTCTTCCATAAGGTCTTGTGGTGAGAAAAACTGACCTCACTGAGTTTCAGTGGTTTCCAGGGGGGAAGGGAAAAGCTTTTGGTGATCCCAAACCTTAATTCCCATATAACTTGTACTGAAATTAAAAGGGTCTGTTGACTGATCCACAGGTCTGGTAAACAGACGATTAGCTTGAATTAGAACTCCAAAGCTACAATTTTCATAAAAAGCTCAGCCATGAAAATTCTAAGCAAATTGAAAGAGTAAAATAATTATTGAAAAAATATTTTTTAACTCAGTTTGGTTGAGCATATTTTTATTGCTATCATTTTTATCCTCAAATTTTTACACCATTTTTTAGAAAATACTTATTTTTATCTATTTATTGGTTTGGCTGTGTTGGGTCTTAGTTGTGGCACATGTGACCTTTAGTTGTGAATTGTTAGTTGGCATGTGCAATCTATTAACAGTTCCATGACTCAGACCCCTTGCATTGGGAGTGCAGAGTTTTAGCCACTGTATCACCAGGGAATTGATGCTTCTGAACTGTGGTGTTGGAGAAGACTCTTGAGAATCCCTTGGACTGCAAGGAGATCCAACCAGTCAATCCTAAGGAAATCAACCCTGAATATTCATTGGAAGGACTGATGCTGAAGCTGAAACTCCAATACTATGCTGCCTGATGTGAAGAACTGACTCATTGGAAAAGACCCTGATGCTGGGAAAGATTGAAGGCAGGAGATTGAAGAAGGGGATGACAGAGGACGAGATGGTTGGATGGCATCACCAACATAATGAACATGAGTTTGAGCAAGCTTGGGGAGATGGTGAAGGACAGGGAAGCCTGGCGTGCTGCAGTCCATGGAGTCATAAAGAATTGGACATCACTGAGCAACTGAATAACAATAACACTAGAGAAGTCCCCCATTTTTTTTCACTTCAGGTTTCAAACTAAGCATTCCTTTTGGGAATAAACTCTTGTTCAGTACATGAAAGACATCAGGGCAGCAAATTTCTTTAATCTCAACATTCTATCAGTATCTGTTGTTGTTTTAGTTGCTAGGTCGTGGCCAACTCTTTTGTGACACCATGGACTGCACCTGCCCTCATGGACTGTAGCCCCAGACTCCTCTGTCCGTGGAATTCTCCAGGCAGGGATACTGGAGTGGATTGCCATTTCCTTCTCCAGGGGATCTTCCTGAGCCAGGGATCAAACCTATGTCTCCTGCATTGCAGGCAGATTCTTTACCACTGAGCCACCAGGGAAGCCCATTGGTGGCTGTTACTTGACCTAATTGATGTATTCCAACAATATTGACTACAAGAAAAATCCTGTTTTACTGTTGCCTCACATTAGAACACTGAAGATGTATTCCCATGTGTACCACCCCATTGCCAAATAGAACATGTTAAAAATACTGAGAGACATATGTGCCAAGAAGACATTTCCTAGATGGCATTGATGCCATGATTATTTGGGGCAGGGCAGGTATTTTGTTAGGGGTCTCTCTTCTGCCATAGGTCCACTGTTCCTCTTAGCCTTCTTCAGAAAACGTATTTATCTTAAGTATGGGTGATTTCTTTAGCATATATCTTTACTCTTTCTATGGGTCAAATAGTATCTAGAAAGTATAGTGTGATACTGTATCTCACCACTAACTACTATGTTTTAACACAAGGTTCTCCAGAATAAAATTTAGATTCTTCAAAAAGTAAATTAAATATTTAAAAAATCAATTATCTAGATTAGAACTCAGGCTTAAGTGAATTTATTTAAAATAAAGAAATATTTTAGTTAATGTTCAGGTTCCTATTGCCCTTTCTTAAAAACAAGTGCTTTCATGTGGTTTATGGTTCAATTCATAAACTAGTTAGTGAAAAAATGCCAAATACTTAAATCTAAATTGCTGTTCAGTCGCTCAGTCATATCTAACCCTTTGCGACCCCATGAACTGCAGCACACCAGGCTTCCCTGTCCTTCAACAACTCCCGGAGCTTTTAAACTCATGTTCATTGAGTCCATGTTGCCATCCAACCATCTCATCCTCTGTCACCCTTTCTCCTCCTGCCTTCAATCTTTCCCAGCATCAGGGTCTTTTCCAATGAGTTGGCTGTTTGCATCAGGTGGCCAAAATACTGGAGTTTCAGCTTCAGCATCAGTCCTTCCAATGAATATTCAGGACTGATTTCCTTTAGGATGGACTGGTTGGATCTCCTTGCAGTCTAAGGGACTCTCAAGAATCTTCTCCAACACCACAGTTCAGAAGCATCAATTCCTCAGTGCTCAGCCTTCATTATAGTCCAACTCTTGCATCCATACGTGACTACTGGAAAAACCATAGCTTTGACTAGATGGACCTTTGTTGGCAAAGTAATGTCTCTGCTTTTTAATATGCTGTCTAGGTTTGTCATAGTTTTTCTTCCAGGAAGCAAGTGTCTTTTAATTTCATGCCTGTAGTCACCATCTGCAGTGATTTTGGAGCCCAAGAAAATAAAGTCAGTCACTGTTTCCACTGTTTCCCCATCTATTTGCCATGAGGTGATGGGACCAGATGCCATGATCCTAGTTTTTTGAATGTTGAGTTTTAAGCCAGCTTTTTTACTCTCCTGTTTCACTTTCATCAAGAGGCTCTTTAGTTCTTCGCTTTCTGTCATAAGGGTGGTGTCATCTGCATATCTGAGATTTTTGACACGTCTCCCGGCAATTTTGACTTCAGCTTGTGCTTCATCCAGCCTAGCATTTCTCGTGATGTATTCTGCACATAAGTTAAATAAGCAGGGTGACAATATACAGCCTTGACGTACTCCTTTCCCCATTTGGAACCAGTCCATTGTTCCATATCTAGTTCTAACTGTTGCTTCTTGAGCTGCATACAGGTATCTCAGGAGGCAGGTAAGGTGGTCTGGTATTCCCATCTCTTGAAGACTTTTCCATAGTTTATTGTGATCCACACAGTCAAAGGCTTTAGCATAACCAATGAAGCAGAAGTACATGTTTTTCTGGAATTCTCTTGCTTTTGCCATGATCCAGCCGATGGTGGCCAGAGAAGGCAATGGCACCCCACTCCAATACTCTTGCCTGGAAAATCCCATGGGCGGCGGAGCCTGGTAGGCTGCAGTCTATGGGGCTGCAAAGAGTCGGACACGACTGAAGTGACTTAGCAGTAGCAGCGGATGTTGGCAATTTGATCTCTGGTTCCTCTGCCTTTTCTAAATCCAGCTTGAACATCTGGGAGTTCTCAGTTCTAAATAGCTACTGACTTATTTTTGAGGCAACCGAGGCCATGCAGTCTTTATAAATTGATAAAAGGCAGGACTGAGAATTTCTTTCATGTATTTCAGTTTCTAAATGTCCTATTTATTATCCATAGATAAGCTGTATAACCTCTGCATTGTTATATTTAAAATAATAATTTATCATTGGCCTGTTTCCTTATAGCATTATATGAATTAAGGACTAGAAAATACTTTGAGATTCATGGATGCATCTGGCTTTTTAAAGATGTGTCACAGGCATTCAATGATATAACTAGTTTATGAATTTTCATAGCCTTTCTCTGAATTACTTTGTCCCTTTCTCATGTTTTTATAAGAATTTAAGACCTGCCAGATTGGGTCATATCAGTATTCCCTGTGGCCTAAGAGTCTACCTTCAACTATGACAGTAAGAGAAATTTTGTGGGAAGATGGATCTATTTGCTTTTCATGACATCAACCTTCAGAGTTTAGGAACAATGCCTATACTCTTAGTGCCTATAATAATCTTGACTATTCCCCAGTTCATTAAGGATCTATCTAATATAAATTTACTTTAACATTGTTATTAACTATTTTACAGTTGGACTACAATGCTTTTCTATGTGCTGATCAACAACTGCTTTTACTAATCTTTGTGCATCAAATGGCCTGATTTATTGACAAAATAAGTTGAATATTTCCATATTTTATAGATCCAGCCATAGGCACACACCAAATAAGCAAACTGAATAGAGAAAATGCTTGTTGATAGGCCTGAGGGCATTGTCAGGCTCCCCTGGTATTTGACAAGATCCCTTTTCAGGGAAAACAAAGGGCATGACAAGACCAATTGTCAGATCAGATCAGCATCAAATATCAGTAACCATAGAAAAATGGAAAGATTGGTGGCAGACCTGGGTCAGGAGCCAAGTGCCAGGTGTTATCAGATATATATGTGAGTATAAATGTCATGTGAACTGCTTGGTTATTGATTTAAAAATAATATTGATAGTTAAGATTGGAAAATCCTGTGGCCTGGGTCATGCCCTTCCAGATGCTGCTGCTGCTGCTGCTGCTAAGTCGCTTCAGTCGTGTCCGACTCTGTGTGACCCCATAGACGGCAGCCCACCAGGCTCCACCGTCCCTGGGATTCTCCAGGCAAGAACACTGGAGTGGGTTGCCATTTCCTTCTCCAATGCATGAAAGTGAAAGTGAAAGTGAAGTCGCTCAGTCGTGTCTGACCCTCAGCGACCCCATGGACTGCAGCCTTCAAGGCTCCTCCATCCATGGGATTTTCCAGGCAAGAGTACTGGAGTGGGGTGCCATTGCCTTCTCCTTCCAGATGATGCAGTTACTGATAAAATCACTTATTTAAATTGGAGGACAAGAGAAGGAGGGGATATTTACAGAAGTGTGAAATCCCAAGCCAGCAAGGAAATGAGCCTGCTCTAATCATTACTGACCAGGTTTCACCTGGAGTATTAGAATACTTTTTGGACACCATCCTTTAAAGAGATATAATCAGACTAGTGTTCTTGCAGAAGAGGATTGCTAGTAAGATGAACAGACTCCAAGCCATGACATAAGGAACCCAGGATATTTAATTAGGAGTGATAAAAATGTTTAGAGAGGGCTTCTTTATCCACAAGAGATTAAGTTTGTTGTGTGGATATTTATGACAACTCTTGGAACAGATTGTAGCTGAATACAAGGAAAGCTTTTCTATCAGTTGGAGCTGCTCTAGCAAGAAAAGTGAAGCCTAGTATTATTCTAGGTCTTCAGGTACAGAGATGGAGGTTGAACAGTAGACAGGAAGAGGGAGAAGGGATTCTTAAAGTGCACAAATGCTTGGAGCCAGTCACTTGTTGGTACAGTAAGGAATCTGTATAACTGCTGCTGCTGCTGCTGCTGTCACTTCAGTCGTGTCCGACTCTGTGCGACCCCATAGACGGCAGCCCACCAGGCTTCCCTGTCCCTAGGATTCTCCAGGCAAGAACACTGGAGTGGGTTGCCATTGCCTTCTCCGTCTGTATGACTAGTGAAGATTAAACAAAAAGTTCAAAATACTGATAGAGGTTTAGAGCTTTTGAATTTTTTTTTTAACCATGTAAGGCCTGATAAGATTTCGGGGATAACTGTTTTTTTTTTTTTTTTTGGCAATAGATAACACTTTTCTTCTCTTCCTGAGTCTGAAACCCTTTGGAAATTGGAGCCAGGCTACTAAAGTCTGAATATAGACTTGTGGCACTTATTAGCTGAATAACCTTAGTAAAATTCTTTAAACTTTGTGTGTGTCAGTTTCCTTATCTGTAAAACAGGATAATACTTAAGTGTAAGCATGTGAACAGTTCCTTGTTCATAGTAAGTGTTCTATAAGTTTTAGCAATTAGATCTTAATTGAGGTATATATAAGGGAGTTAACTGGAAGATAAAAAGATCACCATTAACCCAGCAATCCCACTTCTGGGCATATACCCAGAGAAAACGATAATTACAAAAGATATATGCAGCCCAATGTTCCTTGCGCACTATTTACAATAACCAGGACATGGAAATAATCAAAGTATCCATCAACAGAGGAATGGATAAAGAAGATGTGGTATATATATACAGTGGAATAATATTCACCCTTAAAAAGGAGTGAAATTGTTCCATTTGCAGAAACGTGGATGGACCTAGAGACTGTTGTACAGAGTGAAGTCAGAAAAAAAATATCATACATTAATGCATATATATGGAATCTGGGAAATGGTATAAATGATCTTATTGGCAAAGCAGAAATAGAGACACAGATGTAAGTAACAAACATACAGATAACAAGGGGGAAAGGGGTTGGTAATGGGATAAATTGTGAGATTGGGATTGACACATATACACTATTGATACTAAATATAAAATAGATAACTAATGTAAACCTACTGCATAGCACAATGAACTTTACCCAGTGCTCCATGGTGACCTAAATGGGAAGGAAATCCAAAAAAGAGGGGATATATGCACATGTATGCTGCTGCTGCTAAGTCGCTTCAGTTGTGTCCGACTCTGTGCAACCCCATAAACGGCAGCCCACCAGGCTCCGCCATCCCTGGGATTCTCCAGGCAAGAACACTGGAGTGGGTTGCCATTTCCTTCTCCAATGCATGAAAGTGAAAAGTGAAAGTGAAGTGGCTCAGTCGTGTCTGACTCTTATCGACCCCATGGACTGCAGCCCACCAGGCTCCTCCGTCCATGGGATTTTCCAGGCAAGAGTACTGGAGTGGGGTGCCATTGCCTTCTCTGATGCACATGTAAAGCTGATTCAAAAAAACTAAGATCATGGCATCTGGTCCCATCATTTCATGGCAAATAGATGGGGAAACAATGGAAACAGAGACAGATTTTATTTTCTGGGGCTCCAAAATCACTGCAGATGGTGACTACAGTCATGAAATTAAAAGACATTTGCTCCGTGGAAGAAAAGCTATTACTAACCTAGGCGGCATATTTAAAAGCAGAGACATTACTTTGCCAACAAAGGTCCATCTAGTCAAAGCTATGGTTTTTCCAGTAGTCATGTATGGATGTGAGAATTGGACCCTAAAGAAAGCTGAGCGCTGAAGAATTGATGCTTCTGAACTGTGGTGTTGGAGAAGGCTCTTGAGAGTCCCCTGGACTGCAAGGAAATCCAACCAGTCTATCCTAAAGGAAATCAGTCCTGAATATTCATTGGAAGGACTGATGCTAGAGCTGAAACTCCAATACTTTGGCCACCTGATGTGAAGAACTGACTCATTGGAAAAGACCCTGATGCTGGGAAAGATTGAAGGAAGGAGGAGAAGGGGACGACAGAGGACGAGATGGTTGGATGGCATCACAGACTCAATGGACATGAGTTTGAGCAAGCTCTGGGAGTTGTTGAAGGACAGGGAAGCCTGGTGTGCTGCAGTCCATGGGGTGGCAAAGAGTTGGACACAACTGAGTGACTGAACTGAACTGAAATTAACTGATAGCTGATTCACTCTGCTCTACAGCAGAAACTGACACAGCAGTGTAAAACAACTATGCTGTGTGTACTTAGTTGCTCAGTCGTGTCCGACTCTGTGACCTCATGGACTGTAGCCCTCCAGGCTCCTCTGTCCATGGGGATTCTCCAGGCAAGAATACTGCAGTGGGTTTCCATGCCCCCCTCCAGGGGATCTTCCCAACTCAGGGATCGAACCTGCATCTCCTGCATCTGAGCCACCAGGGAAGCCCAAAGCAACTATAAAAAAAAATTTTAAAAAAAATCACTGCCAGCTGTTAATAGCACTGATAAAGCAAAAATGGAGGCTGTGGATCTATATCTGCAGCCAAGTGGCTGTGGTAATACTTCAACCCTGCTCGACTTATTCACCTGGCCATTGTTCCAGCTGGACAACTGTTTGGCACAAAATGTGAATATCCATGGACAAGATGGGACCAGAATGTGGAGTCTCAGAAGGGGCCAAGGTAAAGATTCTCAGTTCCTTCTTTCAAACTTACTAAATCAGATAATTCACCCCTTCTTCCATGGAGAAAAGTAAATGAGGAGTGAGAGAGAGAGGAATATTATTTTAATGGAGCTCTTTTCCCGTGGAGATCTTAAGACAAGAAATGAAGGCTTATACTCTAATGAGGACACTAAGGGGAAAAAAACCCTACCATTTTGAACATTGTTTCATACCTCAAAAATAGAACGAAGTGAAGTCCATTAATAAATGTAGCTTTCTACCACAATGCCTCAATTTTTCACAGATCTGCAAAATTTCATTAGGATTTGGCACTAGTCTCTGAACTAGCCTTTGGGAACCACTGTAATAGATGACTTTTAAGATCCTTCTAACCATGAGATGTTATAATTCTATGATAGGATTTCATTTGTGAATTCTTAATCATATTTCCCTACTGTCAATAATAAGAAGAATTTATCTAAAAAGGCCAGAGGGTTGTTGTGAGGAGAACTTGATGATGAACCTCAGTGCCCCATCTTGGGCTTTGGGATTTCCATTGCCAGACTGTGAGCCATGATAGTTGGAAGAAAAGATAGGTATGTCAGTTTCAGCATCTCTCACAGTAATACCATTTCAAATGTGTTTATTTCTTTGTCTTAATATTTTATTATCAGTTTGTTGTTCTCCGTATCCCACCTGTGGTCCCTCTCCTCCCCTCATGAACTGATGAAGCTACATTGCAACAAATTGAAATAGAAAACCACATATCCAAGGTGATTTATTGTTAATGTGAAATTCTGTCCTAACCTGAAAGTCAAGGGGCAGGAATCCCAAGCTATTTCAAAATTCATATTACAAGACAGATAATCAGATGCCCCCAAACCACAGCATTTTGTACTCTATTAATCATACACTGACAGAGCCCTTTGGTTGAATTTGTATTTCCAAATAAATACAAACATATGTCACCATTTTTTATTGATTTTGGACTTTCCTAGGAAGGAAATGCTGTTAAATTATAATAAATGGTGTCAACTAAAACAAATAGCACAAAACCCATTAAGAAGACATTTGTTGCAGAACTTGGTTTGATTTGTTGGCATCAGTTGAAATCATGTCAAAATAATGTCTTCAGAAACCAAATAAAAATTTGTTTGCAAATTTGTCTGCAGCAAGCATTTCTAGAACATAAAAATCCTTAAGAATCAATATGGTTTTATTCAGTATGCAAATGTACTGAAAAGCATTATGGCAAAAATTCCATTGCTGAATTATATGATAGTGCTAGTGAATTAATAAATAATAATAGATGATAAATAATATAGTGACTGAATTAGATAATACATTTATGAAGAAGTAGAGGGAGAAAAAGATTAAGGGGGATAGTCTTGGGAGAAGATCAATTTTCAGATAAACTAAACTAACATTTTATATTCAGAAAATTAATGGAGTTTAGTCCAGTGACTCACAAAGTCCAGTTCAACTAAATTTCACTGCTGCCTTTAAAAAAGGAAAGGAGATGCAGAATGCCTAGCTTTGAAGTGATCATCATTTGAGTTCTAATATTAGTCAGTCTGCATCTGTAATTTGCATAACAGTGTTTGCCTTCCAGGTAATTGGGAATTTAATTGCTATCAGAATAAAGTTTGAGTCTTATTTTCAAATGATGTCAGTGCAATGTATCCCAATGTGCAGTTTTGAAAGTCACTATAAATCGGGCAAATGAGAGGGCTGTAGTGGAAACTGGGCTTTAATATAAAATCAAAAAGGGTTTATCTTCAGTATACCCCAAGTCCTCTTCTGTGACTATACATGTTCTCTTTTCACTGCCTTCCAGGGTGCAGTTTCTTTCTTAATACTTATTTATTTTTATTTATTTGTTTGACTCTTAGTTGTGGCATGCAGGTCCTAGTCAGGGGACTAGGGATGGCACCCGGGCCCTCTGAATTGGGAGCTCCGAGTCTTAGCCAGGGACAACCAGGGAAGCCTCTCAAGATACAATTTTTTTAAAAAAGCCTCACCTGTGGTGTTTAAGCTATTTCTGCCCTTTGTGATCCTGTTTATCCTCCCATTGAAATAGATGCATCCTATCTCCCCCATCCCCTTCTAATTTCATTCCCAGAATGTTTCATTGCTGAATCCCTAAGTCTTGACTCTGTGACCCCTTGGACTTTAGCAGGCCAGGCTTCCCTGTTCTTCACTATCTCCCAGAGTTTGCTCAAACTCATGTCCATTGAGTCAATGATGCCATCCAACCATCTCATCCTCTGTCTTCCCCTTCTTCTCCTGCCCTCAATCTTTCCCAGCATCAGGGTCTCTTCGGATCAGGTGGTCAAAGTGTTGGAGCTTCAGCATCAGTCCTTCCAATGAATATTCAGGGTTGATTTCCTTTAGGATTGACTGGTTTGTTCTCCTTGCAGTACAAGGGACTCTCAAGAGTCTTCTCCAGCACCACAGTTTGAAAGCATCAATTCTTTGGTGCTCAGCCTTCATTATGATACAACTCTCACATCCCCACATGACTACTAGAAAAATCATAGCTCTGACTATATGGATCTTTGTTGGCAAAGTGATGTCACTGCTCTTTAATATGCTGTCTAGGTTTGTCATAGCTTTTCTTCCAAGGAGCAACCATCTTTTAATTTCATAGCGGTATTCACCATCTGCAGTGACTTTGGAGCCCAAGAAAATAGTCTGTCACTGTTTCCATTTTTTCCCCATCTATTTTCCATGAAGTGATGTGACTGGATGCCATGATCCTAGTTTTATGAATGTTGAGTTTTAAGCCAGCTTTTCACTCTCCATTTTCATTTTCATCAAGAGGCTCTTCAGTGCCTCTTCACTTTCTGCCATAAAGGTGCTGTCATCTGCACATCTGAGGGTTTTTATATTTCTCCTGGCAATCTTGATTCCAGCTTAAGCTTCATCCAGCTTGGCATCTCACATGATATACTCTGCATATAAGTTAAATAAGCAGGGTGACAATATACAGCCTTGATATACTCCTTTCCCAATTTGGAACCAGTCTGTTGTTCCATATTTGGTTCTAACTTGCTACTTGACCTGCATACAGATATCTCAGGAGGCAGGTAAGGTGGTCTGGTATCCCATCTCTTTAAGACTTTTCCACAGTTTGTTGTGATCCACACAAAGGCTTTAGCGTAATTAATGAAGGAGAAGTAGACATTTTCCTGGAATTCCCTTGTTTTTACTATGATCCAACGGATGTTGGCAATTTGATCTCTGGTTCCTCTGCCTTTTCTAAATCCAACTTGTACATCTGGAATTTCTCAGTTTATGTACTGTTGAAGCCTAGTTTGAAGGATTTTGAGCATTACCTTGCTAGCATGTGAAATGAGCACAGTTGTGTGGTAGTTTGAACAAGGAGCTAATTTGCTAAACTAGTTATTGTTTTTGTCTTTATCTCTTATCTCTCTCTCCCATGCAGTTTATTTTTGTGAAATAAAAACAATAACAAAAACAACAACACACCAACACATAACCAAAATAAAAATTCCAAGCTGAATTTCATCCGCCAATTACCATCACCATGATATTTAGGGAAATTAAAGAATGGGCAGTTTAATGTTCCCCTCCCCACACAGTGAAAATAAGAAGGAGCGATCAAGGACTGTCCTTTATTCCATGATCGCTCCTTCTTATTTTCACTGTGTGGGAGGGGAACATGTGGAGAAGACAACGACACCCCACTCCAGTACTCTTGCCTGGAAAATCCCATGGACAGAGGAGCCTGGTGGGCTGCAGTCCATGGGTTTGTGAAAAGTTGGACAAGACTGAGCAACTTCACTTTCACTTTTCACTTTCATGCATTGGAGAAGGAAATGGCAACCCACTCCTGTGTTCTTGCCTGGAGAATCCCAGGGACGGGGGAGCCTGGTGGGCTGCTGTCTATGGGATCACACAGAATCGGACACAACTGAAGCGACTTAGCAGCAGCAGCAGCATATATATATATACGTATATGTATATGTATATATATATATATATCAATGAGACATCAGCACAGCCCAGCACTATTTTGTAAACTGGTTTTTGAAAATTGTTGTTTTAAACTTATAGCATTGCTATGGTGTCCAGGGGGAGGGCTATGGTTCTTGTTACTAATTTTCTGTGGTGGAGTGAAGTATGGTTATGGATCAAAGCAGGAAGAGACTATGGGGCTCAGGTTAGGGATCAGACAGGAACCACAACCTCAGGAGTAAAGTAGAAAGAAGGCATGATATAGAGCAAAAACGAATAAGCCCTGATGAGTGGGGAAGGGTTGTTGGGGGTGGGAATCAAAGAAGCTTACAAATCTGACTGCTCAAGGGGAGATGCCCATAAGTTCTTTTCCTGGTGCTCACAACCTCTTTGATGTGAATGACTGGAATTTAGGGCTTTGCATAATGGTCTGGCCTTTGCTGTCCACCTCACCCTGTGCAGTCCACATCCTTATTACGATGATTGGATACTGCAATTCCCTTTCCTCTGTAAGGCACCACTGATATTACCCCACTCCAAATTGGCAAGACAGCATTTTAAAATTGATTTGAATTTTGCAAAATGTTCTGTAAGCAAAGTTCTTTTAGAATCACGGAGAGCGAAGTTGCTAAATTATGCATGTTATATGTACATCGTATATTTGTATATGTGTATGTTTTCCAACTTCTAATACAGATCATATCTGTATCTTATATTAAAAAAATTTTTTTTTGCAAAAAAAGGACCCAAAGGGCTAAATCAAAGCTTGAACTAAATGCAGTCAGGCTTTGGGGATTGTTAGAAGCCATTGTAAGGAAAAATCCAACAGAACAATGCCCTGTTGTTAGTTGTGAGTGAATCCTAGAGACCATCAGAGGGAGTACTTTAGCTGCTGTGAAAGGGCTCAGAGGGAGACAGATAATAAATGTACAACAAACAGTCCAATGTCAGAAAATGATCACTATTGCAAAATGAGACCGAAAGCCTTTTTTCTTTTTTTGCAGTTTCTACCCAACTCTGGCTATGGTCAATATTAGCTGGATAATTCCCTGAATCTGGCTTATGTGGAATCTTGCAAGGACAAAGAGGATTTGCTCACTCATCGGTGAGAGAGGTACTGGTCATGCATGCTTACATGTGCTAATAATTCTGGTCTTTAGTGGTACTGATTTAATGAAGACGATGTTATGCAATTTTAATTGGTCACCTATAATTTGACATTAGCTGTGCCTTTGTGATGAATATGAAGATTTTTTTTGGCCAGCACTGATATTAGTTAAAACCTGGATCTTCGAACTGTCAGTTTCTCCCACATTGCCCTTGTCTTTGCTTTCTGTAGTGCTGTGGTCCTCATTGATGCGTCCCACTTGCAGCCCAGACATTCCCAATCCTATTCCTAGATCAGTTTTTAAAATGTCAGAAAATGATGTACCACCAACCTCAGACCTCTTTAGTGGAGCTTGAAGCACGGAGTTTTATGCATTCAGTCCGCCCCCAGACTGCAGTGCTCCTCAGTTTTGCTTTCATCTCCCACTCTACAGTTTATCCAGTGATTCTCCCTTGTCCCCCTCTAGAGATGGGCCCCCACCCTGAACCTTGCCTATCTCCTGCCCATCTTCTCTCCCTAGACTTTGCCTCAGCCCACTCCTTGATATTCTATAAATTGGCAAGATATGGACAAGTCATGATGTCAACAGACACTATGGTGGTTGACTTCTGGGTTAGAACCTTTCTAGAATTTCTTGTTGCTGGGTTTGATCTCCTCCTCCTAACCATTGTTTGCAGCTGCAGACCCCACCCTGGAAATCCCAACTGTCCTGGCTGAGGCCAGTCTCTGCATTCTGGTCACGTTCCTTCAGTACCTTTGATCTTGCTTCCTCTTTCATCATCCTCTGTGGTTGAATCCATCTATGATTCGTCTTTGTAGATGATATGATGAGTACTGCCAGAAGCTCCAACCCCCAAATCTCTATCAGTGATATGCGAAATCTCCTGCTATCAGAGATTCAGATCTTTGAGTTAGGGGATTGTGTGTATAGCAGACATCTGTTAAAATTCATATATTCCAGGTGTCTTAGTAAGGCTAGGCTAGGCTATTCTGTGGTAATGACTAAAACCAAATATGTAATATCTCAACACAGCACTCTGTATGAATTTTCAGGCAGGTAAAATGTTTCTCCTCACAGTTGTTTAGAGACTTTTTCTCATCCTGTGGCCCCTCAATCCCCCAAGGCCTGATTTGTACCTACCCTCAGCTGGTGGAATAAAAAAGTGTGCCTGAAGAGTCAAATTCTTTTCTTAAAAATTGTTTGGCCTGGAGGTGATACCTAGAAGTGATTCTCACATGTCATTGGTCAGATTCAATCACATGGTAACATCTAATTGTAAGCAAGGCTGGGAAATGCAGTCTAGTCATGTTACTGGGGAAAAAAATGGCAGAATAGATTTTGGATGGCAGCTAACAGTCTCTGCCATACCAAATAGGATAACACATTCATTTTCAGCCTGGGATACTGCAACAGTTTTGTTTATTAAATTGCTAATACTTTAGGAAGCAGGTTACAAAAGAATAAGATATAGGCTAGATTAGGGGGAGTAAATGGGGAGAGTAGGGGAATACATTGACCCAATACATGGGTCAGTGATGGGAAAAGTCAGGTTTCTCTGAGATGACAAATTTAGGTGAACAGGACTCTTAGCCAGGGATCAATATGAAGGTATTAGAAATATGACAAAGATATGGAAACAAAGTAAAGATGAAAATGGTGTCTCAATTTTGTTTCACATTAAACCTGATTCAATATCTATATCCAAAATGCTTGCCAAATGAAGGTCTTCAAAATGTGAATAATCTAGTTTTGTGCCTGTTTCTGCCAGTTATCTGTTTTTGTCGATGGGCTGGAGAAAAATATTTCTAAAGCCCTAATTTCCAGTGTGCTCTACTAGGTTCCTTTTTCTCATAAGATTTTTCAACTTAGGACTGAACCAGAAATATTAAAATCCCATCAATTTCATCATTCTTTGATCTTTGCTCAGGTCACAATGAAGCAATAGCTTTCTTACAGCTATCCATTTGGTTTCAGGCTGCCCACTGGGAGCCTTATTATGTACGAGGCAAAATCTTTTCATGTAGGATTAGATTTTGTTTCCTGTTGGACTGGTCACTTTCTACAAACAAGGACTGATGTCTAGTTCATTTACATCCTCCCTTCCTTCACAGCCCTACACTGTGAAAGATTGATCCATGCTGGTGACCTACCGACACATCCTTAACCACCTGGGTTGGAGCATGAGTTGATTCAGCAGGAAGCAGGAAGGTGAGTGGAAGGATGGAGGTTGCCAAGCAATGAGCCTCAGCTGTTGTCTGCAGCACTGTTAATGGGGCTGAATCTGCTCTGTGTTTAGCTTGAAAGCACATTGCAAAGACAGACAAGAGGCAAAGGTCTGGAGAGGTGGAGGCATAGAAGCCATAAATTTTGCTTTTTAGCTTGTGTCCTGGATGTGTTCACTGGATGACAAAAGAATCATTCAAAGTGGACTATGAGGGGCAGTCAATCTATCCTGGATGAACAGGTTTCTAAGGGTTTTAAGGTCTTGTTAGTGGTAGATGGTTATCCTTGGAATGTGAAGTGAGAAGTGCTTCCAAAATGTTTTTCTTATGGTTACTTAAACCTCATCATTAAAGATCATCCTTTAAGAATTTTCAAAAGCAATTTTTTTTTGGTCACACCTCAAGGTATGCAGAACTTCCTTGACCAGGGATTGAACCTGCACTTTCTAAAGTGGAAGGACAGAGTCTTAGCCACTCAACTACCAGAGAAGTCCCCAAAGCAATTTTTAATAAATTAACTTTAATAGGCACTTATGTGGCACTGACTGTATGCTAGGCACCGAGGACCTTAGAGATGTTAACTACTATAGTTATTCCTTGTAACAACTCTACGAGGCAGGAACTAATTTTAGTCTCCCAATTTTAGAGATGAGGAAACAGAGAGACAGAGTAGTCCAAAAACTCACAGCCAATGAATGAAAGAGCCAGGATTGCAAACCTAGGCAGGCTGGCTCCAGGGTCTGTGCTCTTAACCATTGAACTATGCTGACTCTCATAGCATAGGGCGTTCCATTTATACGGGGGATGTGTGACTCTTTCTAGTGAATTTTTTAACCTAATCATACTATCATCCCCTCCACCTAGTAGAGAGCAGGATTTGGAATGCTTTGAATGGAAGGGGCATAAAAGGGCCTGATGAGACTGTTGGGGGAAATGATGCTGTCAGGATGAGACTCTTGTTAAAGGGCTAGATCCCCCAGCACCTCTTCTCCCTAAAACACATCATTCAAGGAACTGTGTTTTCACCTCTGTCTTCTAGTTTGTATGAATTTGATTCTAGTGGTTAGCACTCAGGCTTACCTCTTGTTTTTATTTCATATACTCAGAGGTGGATTCTCATTCACCCAGCTAACAAAGAATGGTTTGGGCTGACTGGGAAGCCTTGGGTGGCCACCTTAAAACCAATTCCCAGTTCTGTATTCGGAGTCAGTGCACGTTGCTCTTCCAGGACAGCTCCTGGAGATTGCCCTGACAGGATGACTTCCTCTTCCCTGAATACTTTGTTGTTGTTGTTGTTTTTAACTTGGGGGCACACTGAGCAGCATGAGAGACGCTAGCTCCCCCACCAGGGATCGAACCCACACCCTCTACAGTGGAAGGGTAGAGTCTTAACCACTGGACACAGGAAGTCCCTCTGTGAATACTTTGGGACTGGATGCTGCTCTCTGATCACTCAAAGCTCCCATTAGCTTTTCCCCATCCTGCTTCTTCCTCACATTGTACTTCACAGGTGATTGACTGCCTGCTTGGTTGGCATCACATGGCAAAGGGTCACTTCTGTCTGTCCAGAGGGTTGTCACCTGGTGTCACATAGCCCATTATTTTCAGTCTATAACTGACTCTTTTACATGCCCCTGTCTATGGTTTTTCAAAACTTCAATTTTCTGTATTAGACTAACATGTTTCCCTCAATATTCCAAAGGACTATCAGATGGAAAAGGGGGCTGTTGAGGATTTGGATGGGTATTACCCCACCGATCTTTGTCCCTGGAATGTTGGCCCCAGCCAGATACTATAATAAAGTCAGAAATGCAAACACCTACTATGCCCAAGATGCTATGTAAGCTATTGCATGCCCCAGGTGCTGCTCTGAGATGACCTCACTAGATCATGGCATTCTCTGCTCCAAGAGAAAGAAAAGGTATCTTGACTGACAAACAGACTTCGTTCTCTGTGTGTAACTGGGAATTCAGCTTCTACACTTTGGCACTGAGCTCATTGTCTTCATAATTAATGCTAAAAAGAACGGATTTGGAAAGAACACGGGAATAAGAGGCTCAGTCTCCAGAGGGGGCCTTAGAAGTGGACTCAGAGCATTTTCCCCCACCCCATTAATCCCCCATGGTCACACGTGGGGAATATGAATGCCCTTCTCAGGCCCTCCGGTTCATTTCACCAGAAGACAATTGACCTATCGCCACTGTGAGGAGCCAAGCCTTGAACAAAGCAGCTGCTGAAAGGACTCTGTCAAGCTGGCAATGAATTATTAATATGGCTCTGAAAGGGAATGGCATCGGAAACCAGGTTCTTTATTATTTACATTAATGAGCCGGAAGATGATGCAGTGGACAAAAATCCCAAGTCTGGAGAATGCTGTGTACGAATGAAGAAACAACGTAAAGCTGCAAATGTAAATTAAGACTAATATGTCTTGGAACAAAGAGCCCAAAGAGAGAATTGTTTCAGAGCAGTAAAAGGCTAGATAGAGCAGGGTGTCAAGTCATTACCGAAATTCCCTGCCGTCAGTTTGTTTGAGAATGAAGCTCAGACTTAGGAAGGAAGAAAAACACCCAGATTGCCTGCTGGACAGACACAATACAATGCCCCCATCAAAGGTGGTGGTGTTATCTCTCTGAGAGATGTGTGCCCAGTACAATATGCCATTTGCTTCTTATCTGGGTTGAATGGTAAATTATTCTAATACAATATCATACTCTGCTGTTCAAAGAGATTCCAAATCTTCACAATTTGATTGGCAGAGGTGTGTGTATAGGTGCGGGCTTTCTGTGTACTTCCTCTAATGCAGATGCTTTCCTTTTACTGCACAGAGAGCCCTCTCTCCCATCAATAACCTCCCTCCCTTTATCAGAAATGGTCCTTTGTTTAACCCTCTCTGTCTTGACTCCAGTCCAGTATTTTGACTGTTTCACCGTGTAAGCCCCAGTGTGGCAATGCCTGCCTCCACAGCAAGCCCAATGATCTCCTGAGATGAGAGACAAGACACCGTTTTGTCCCATTAAATTAGATCCTCCCCCGAAACTGACATTTCTATTTTGTTTGAATTGTACTTTGTCATACGGTATCTCTCAGTTTCTAGATATCTGGCTACTTGTCTTCCTTCCAATTTCTATCTTTTACAGAGCCCTCAGTTTCTCTTTTATTCTGGCTTCAATCATCTGTGGCCTCTTGGTTATTGTTTGCTTATTAGGCTTCTGCCCTACAAGTTCCCCTCACCTTCTCTGTTCCCTTTTGCTCTGACACTTTCTTGCCTGGGCTTCTTGAGGCAGATCCATTGCCTGCTATGATTTCTAGAACCTGCATAATTGCTAGTAAAATTCCTTGCTTCACTGGCCTGCCTTCTATCCTATGGAGTACTTGGACTTGGTATAATTAATACTCTGAAATGATGCCATTATGAATACTTCTTCTTGTACAACTCTGTACTATTTTTTCCCCAAAGCAGCTTTGGGTCAATTTGAACAAAGATAGGAGGATGGCTGACAGGTATGTATAGGCACCTATCCATATGTATCGACCAACTTGGGAAGTAATTTGGTCACTTTCTGTTAAATATCTATCACAGCAAAACAGGACATTTTAAAATTATCTTAAACTGTGTCAATAATATTGATTCACAGTGATAGACCTGGGCTTTGGCTATCCTAATCTTGAATCTTGAGTCAGGAAGGCCTTTGGCCATGTTTGGGAAAGAAGTTTAATTTAGCCAGTCTTATTGGTGAAGCATAATATAATTTATATGCATATTTTTAAAGTAGCAACAGTTAAGACTGATCATAAATGATCTTTGGCATTTTACAGTTTAAACTTGTCTTAAAATATACTATTTGGTTTAATCTTTTTATTACCATATGAAATTGTTGATATTTGAACATTCAGATCTTCAAAAATGAAATGGCAATTTCATACAGTTCACCCTCATAGTTTATAGATGAGGAAACTGAGCCTTGGTAACATGAAGTGGCTTCTCCAAGTTTCTCCGTTTACACCGTAAGTAGTAGAGCTGGGATTCAAATTCCCCTGTCTCACTCTCATTTGCTCCATTGCTTCCTACTTCTGTTTTGGGTTCACGATTCTCTGGGAAAGCTCTGGCTACATGTTCTAGAGCTCAATTATTTGTTTTTATCTACAGTGACCCATTGGAATTAATGATTTTGAAATGACCCAGAACAGAACAGACTCAGAAACCTCAAATTGACTAATGAAAAAAAAAATCAGCAAAACCTCACACAAATAGGAATTCCCCACCTGTGTGTCCTCTGCTTTGGAATATGACAGTATCTGGATATCGATCTCACTCTCTCCCTTGCTCACTACTTTCTTTTGTTTACTTTGCTGTCTTTTTGGAGGGTCACCTTCTTTTCCCTCTCCCCCCCTGTCCCCAATCTTATGTCTTGAGCCTAAGTCCTTGAGCCTTTTTCTCTTTCTAGGGGTCTTTTTCTTGGCCAAGATCTGATTGTACCATTGACATCAATTCCAGTCATCTCAGCAAATAACGTCTTGGAACAGGAAAACTAAAGTGTGGAATCAGACAGCCCAACAGGGGCTACAGTCACTTGCTCTTTGAGAGTTTCCTGTTTTCTAACAGGAAGAGTTTCAGGAGGAGGCAGGCAGGCACCTCGCCCTGCAATGCTGCTAATGCAGTCCCAAGGGAACACCCTTCAGCCCTGAACAGTCTCCTCTCTGGGATGGGCCACAATATTATCGTCAAGTGGAGCTTTGCTTAATTAAGTCAAACTGGTGAGCATCGTGCATATTAATGAGCACCCTAATGAGCATTAATTTTTGATGTTCTTCGTTAACAAGCATTATAAACTGCAACAAATTTTGGTTTGACTTTGTGCCAAAATGAGGATGAGTGGTTGTTTAAAGCTGTAAGTCTGAAAGACTCCCCTGGGACATGGAGGGCTGCTTATTAACACTTCCGGAGTTCCCAATGTCAAATAAGACAAATAAATGACCCGATATGATTCCCTCTGGCCCTTCCCCCACCTGCCTTCATCACACCTTTCTTTTGTAAACAGACTTCTTAAAGCATGCATGCACACACACACACACGTTTACTGAAAACCACTTTTCACTTTAGACTTGGAAAAATGCTCACATCTTGGGAGTTACTAGACCTAGTAATTGCCTGCAAATTTCAGATAATGGAACTTCCAGCTTCAAAACACAAATGCTTGGCAGGGATAAATAGATGGATGGAGAGATGTTGCTTTTAATTGAGATTCGGAAACTTCATTAGACTTTTTTTTTTAAGTCACATTTTGTTCTACCACTGGTAGTTGAAAAAGTGCAAGCAATGATGTGTTTAAGGCACACGTCAAACCCAGAAGGAAAAACAGACATCAGAGGAGGGGCAGGAAAAGGTCTTTTGGCTCCAAACCTTTTTCCCGGTGGGCCTGCCAAGGTGTCCAAATTCTTGTCATTAGATTTCCTCTTTAGGGGTTTTCTCTTTTAATGGAGCTAATGCTTTATATTACCAGCGAGGGGTAACCCATTAGTTACCTGGTAACAGGATTTGATTATTTCATTACATTCATTGCCATCCTGCAGGCTGTGGAATTAAGGGCCCGAAATATAGAATGAGTACATGTACTTTGTTGGAAGAACAAGACTGGGATTTTTTTCCCAGTCTGATGAGGTGCTCTGGGTAGCCAGAGGGAAGTCACACGGCAGGAGGTCACCAGGTGTCTGAATGTGGATGAGCACTGAATAGTAACTTTCTGGCTTTCCAAATTTCCAGGATCTGCTACAGATCTTTACATCCAAGATTTACCCCCCCCAAAAAAATGAGGATAAGGGCTGGATCTAAAGGGTCTAAAGGGTGTAAGTTAAGAATATGGCCTTCAGATAGTAGGTTCAAATCCCAGCTCAAACAGCTCCTAGCTTTGTAATCTTGGGAAAAATCCCTTAACTTTTTCTGAGCCTTGGCTTCCTTATCAGGAAAATGCGTCTGCCCATAGCAGCATCCATCTCACGGGGATTGTTGTGTGGATGAACATCAGTTGATTTGTGCAAAGAGTATAGCAAAAGCTGACAATAAACACTCAAAAAATAGTGGATGTTGTCCTTTTGTAAAATGATCTTCATGGTCTGATGAGTGGAATATGCAATGCTTAAAAGGTCTTTCTCTCTCTCTTCCTCCCTTGGTCTCTGTCTCTGTATTACTTTTTTTTAAATATTTATTTTTTAATCTATTTGTTTATTTGGCTGTGCAAGGTCTTAGTTGCAGCATGCAGGATCTTCATTGCAGCACGTGGGATCTTTAGTTGTGGCATGTAAATTCTTAGTTATTGCATGTGGGATCTAGTTCCCTAACCAGGGATGGGACCTGGGACCCCTGCATTGGGAGCGTGAAATCTTAGCCACGGGACCACCAGGAAATCCCTGTATTACTTGCTTTTTTCATTACCTGTGTCATGGCAATCTATGCAATATTTATCTTCCTTAGATAGTCTTCCTGCATCAGCCATTGTTTTCTCAGGTCTCCCCTGGCCCCTTTCTCATTGTGTTCTTATAGATGATTTCAACACTATTCAGGGAAACCCTAATGAGTTCACAGCACATCTGCCTTCCAGGTCATAGAAGGGATTTCGAATCCAAAATGAAATGACTTTTGGATTAACTGTGACATTATTTCCTCTTTCATTGCTGTCCATAATATAAGTCGTTCTCTCAAAATGTTGCTTTCTTACCTGCCAGTGATGTGGAACAAATAAAGGAGACAATAATTTGGTATAGAGGAAGGAGATAGGGAAGAGGAGGGTGGACTATGCAGAGATTTCTCTCTGTTGCTCTAAAATCTGGGAGTACATTTTGGCACTGCTTGTAGGCGTACAGCCATACTGAACGTGACAGGCAGATTCAGTCAACTGACACCTACTTACTTTTTCTGTGTTCAGTCAGATGCCAGGTACCCTGGGGCTATTAAGACTTATAAGATACTATTCCTGACCTCAAGTTGCTGAAAATCTAGCTTGGAAATTGAGATTCTTTATTTAGTAAATAGTTAAATAACAGTGTATGGGCTTCTCTGGTGGCTCAGACGGTAAAGAATCTGCCCACAATGAGGGAGACCCAGATTTAATTCCTGGGTCTGGAAGGTCCCCTGGAGAAGGGAATGGCTACCCACTGCAGTATTCTTGCCTGAAGAATCCCATGGACAGAGGAGCCAGCAGGCTATAGTCCATGGGATTACAAAGAGTTGGACATGACTGAGTGACTAACACTTTTACTTTCACTTTCAAATAATAGTTCATAAAGCTATTAGATAAAAATGAAGTGGGGAGGGACTTTTCTGGCAGTCTAGTAGTGAAGACTTCATCTTCTAATGCAGGGGGTGCATGTTTGATCCCTGATCAGGGAACTAAGATCCCACATGTCTTGTGGCCAAAAACCAAAACATAAAACAGAAGCAATATTGTAACAAATTCAATAAATACTTTAAAAAATATGAAGTGGAGGAAATGGGACCTTAGCTAGGCCTTGAAGGTTGACCTTGGATAGCAGAGGAGGATAGAAGACATGCCAGTTATACATACTGGGAGATGAATAGGAGAGATACTGCTAATAGAAAGCTTTGGACCAGGAACAAATGTGATGTCTGCAGGAGACAATGAGAAAATCAGGTGAACAGGAGCAGAAAGTGCCTGGCAGAGAGTGGTGGGAAAAAATGACTGTAAAGCATGTAAATAGCCAGGTCCTAAGGGATCTTGAAAGGCAAGCTGAGGACTTAAAAAAAATAAAAAACTTTACTGAGGAATAATTGAAAAACATAATTGTGTATGTTTAAAGTGCACAGTGTGATGATTGTAGAATGATACCAAGATCAAGATAATTAACACATTCTGTTCACTTTACATAGTTAACACGGTTACTTTTTGTGTGTGTGGTGAGAATGCTCTCAGTGTCTTTCAAGTATTCAATATTGCATTATTTTTTAAAATTAATTTATTATTTTTGACTGTGCTGGGTCTTTGTGGGCACACAGAAAGACCCAGTGTATGGGCTTTTCATTGTGGCACGCAGGCTTTCTCTAGAGTTGCAGCACGTACTGGCTCTCTAGTTATGGTGTGCAGGCTTAATTGCCCTGAGGCATCCAGGCCAGGGATTGAACCTGCATAACCTGCATTCAAAGGTGGATTCCTAACTACTGGACTACCAGGGAAGTCCCAAAATACTGTATTATTAACTGTAGTTACCATGCTCTATATTAGATCCTCAGAATGTATTCTTCTTAAAACTGAAAATGTGTATCCTTTGACTTGTATCACCCTGTTTTCCCCTCCTGCAAGGCTCTGGCAACCACCATTGTATCCTCTGTCTCTATGAAATCAGATTAAAAAATATATATATATTCCAGGGACTTCCCTGGTGGTCCAGTGGTTAAGAATCTGCCTTCCAATGCAGGGGGCATGGGTTCCATCCCTGGTTGGGGAACTAAGATCCCACATGCCATACAGTGTGGCCAAAAAGTAAAAAAAAATAATAATTTTTGTAGGAAAGATTCCATATGTAAGTGATGACATATAGTATTTGTCTAATTTATTTCTTGCCTTCTCCAATATTCTATTTCAATGAATATCCAATGACTGGATAAAGAAAATGTGACATTTTGTTTACCCATTCATCTGATGAAGGACATTCAGGTTGTCTTCTTATTTTGGCTATTGTCAGTAATGCTGCAATGAATGTGGGATTGCAGCTATCTCTTGGAAATGCTGATTTCAGTTCCTTTGGCTCTGTACCCAGGAGCAGGATTGCTGGGTCACATGGTAGTTCTGTATTTTATTTTTCTGAGGAGTCTCCATACTGTTTTCCATAGTGGCTGCACTAAATTACATTCCCGCCAATGGTGCACAAGGGTTCCCTTTCCCCCACATTCTCGCCAACACTTATCATTTTGATAATAGGCTGTGGACTTTGACTTTACATGGTAGGTAATAGGGAACTGTTCTACATTGGGAAGGAGGGGTGTAATGGGCTTGAAGCAGAGAGATAATTGAGGTAGAGATTAGGTGAGAAGCTGTTGCAATGGTATGTGGCCAGCTACTAAAGCAGGGTCCATCAGCATCAACATTAGTGTCCCCTGGGAGCTTGTTAGAAATGCAGAATTTTTCAGGCCTTACACCAGATCTACTGTGTAAGCTATCTACTGCTAAATAACAAATTACCTCAAAATTTGTTAGTTAATTTAACTCACATTTTTGTGGTGAAGGATCTAGGAGTGGCTTAGCTAGATGGTTCTAGGTTAGAGTCTCTCATGAGGTTGTAGTCAAGATTTCAGCTAGAGTTATAATCATCTGAAGGTCTGACTGGAGCTGAAGGGCCTTTTTCCAACCTCACTCATGTGGCTCTTGGCAGGTTTCACCTTTCACTAGCTCTTGGCTGGACATCTCAATTTGTCACTATATTGGCCTCTCCATACACTGCCTTTGTAACTTCTCCACAAGGTAGTTGGCTTTCCCCAGAGTGAGTGATCTAAGAGAGACAGAGAACAGCCAAGACAAAAACAATATTGTCTTATAGTCTAATCTGAGACGTGATATACTATTACTTCTGTCCCATTGTTTGGTCATACAGACCAACCCTGATATAATATAGGAGGAAACAATCCAGGGAGTTAATACTGAGATGGGGCTCATTAGAGGCCATCTTGTAGGTTGCTACCATACCTACTGATGCAGTATCTGTATTTTAACAAGCTCTCCAGGTAATAAGTATGCACACTATTCACATTAGCCTAGGGAAATAATCCTGCAATAGCAAAAGTGAGGAAGACAGATGTGAAAGGAGAAATCAATGCATTTACTGGATCTAGGGAATTAAGTACAGAGATGAGTCAAAGTAAAGAATCCAATTTCTAACTTGGGAGCTAAAAAGTAGGGAGGTTGAGATGAGAGGTGGATGACATGCTCACTTTGACATGCTGAATTTGAGATGATGAAATATCTAGATTTGAAACTCTAAGGATGTGAAGCTTCCATTTTGATGAAAGGTACCCCAGGGAATTAGGAGCAGAAAGGTAATGAAATCATGAATGAATGTAGAAAGTTCAAGACAAATGAGGAGACTGAGATGATGGAAAGGACAGGCCCCACATTGCAGGTGAAATTTTTATCGTCTGTGCCACCAGGAAAGCTCATACTAAAATTAGTAAGAAGCTACAGTGCAAGGCATGGAAAGTGGAAAATATGGAACAAAGAAAAGGATAAATGGGAGGAAATGAGGCCAAGTGTAAAGATGCTGGGGAACAGAAATCATTTATGCTTAAAATTATTTAATTTTTAAAATAGATATTATTTAAGCTTTTGATACAATATTCAAAAGGTATAAATTTCTTTCATTCTTGTCCTTTTGTCATATGTAACTTCCTATGTAACTTCCCAAGTATATTCTCTGCATATTTCTTTATTTAACATAGTCTTAAATAGTACTTACTATGTATCAGGCACTGTTTGAAGACTTTTACAAACATTAAGTAATTTAATCCTCAAAAAAGAGCCCAACAAGGTAGGTGATACAGATGAGGATATTGAAGCACATAGAGCCACTTTATAACTCTAAACCTTGTTATGTTCTTTTACACAAGGCTTAGAGCATGCTATAGTTTGTCTAAAATCTGGGGGAAAATATATGTATGTGAAAGTAAGCAGAGAATAATGGTTGAGAGTATGGATTCTGAAGTCAACCAGTTTGGATTTAAATCTTGGCTCTACCATTTTATAACTATGTGCTTCAATTTCATCTGTAAAATGGGGATAATTACCTTGTTGGGTTTTTTTTTTTTTAGGATTAAATTACTTAATGTTTGTAAAAGTCTTTGAACAGTGCTGGCTCACACAGTAAAGAATCTGTCTGCAATTCAGGAGACCTGGGTTCTATCCCTGGGTTGGGAAGATCCTCTGGAGAAAGGAATGGCTAACAGCTCCAGTATTCTTGCCTGGGAAATCCCATGTGCAGAGGACCCTGGTGGGCTACAGTCCAAGAGGTTGCAAAGAGTCAGACATGACTGAGTGACTTTAATTTAAATAAAGAAATATACAGAGAATATACTTGGGAGGTAACATAGGAAGTTATAGCTGCCCAAAGGATGAGAATGAATACATTCTGGAGGGCATTTTCTACTATTAACATATTCATTGGGTTCTATCAAACTTCATAAACAAGTTTCCTATTGATAAACATTTAAAGTATTTGTAATCTGTAGCTACTACAAAAATACTTCATTAATATCTTTATGTTTGTCATTTATTATACATGTACATACCTATAGGGCTAATTCCTAAAAGTGGAATTTCTAGGTCCAAAGGAAGTGCATTTTAAATTTGATAGATATGGGCAAATTGATCTCCATACAGGTTGTGCCAATTATTTTCAACAGCGTTGGGGAGTGAGTATTTCCCTACATTTTCACTAGCACAGTGTGTTAGCAAGATTTTTCATCATCACTTGTCTGATGGGTGGAAAATGCTATCTCAGTGAGGTTTTCATTTGTATTTCTCTTATTATGATGAAGTTGAGAAACTTTCATATGTTTAATTTACTGTTTTATTTCCTATAAATAATCTGTTTATTATCCTTTGACCATTTTCTGTTTGGTTGTTGGTCTTTCAAAATTGATTTATGAGAAGTCTTTTGTTATATTAAGAAAGCTCATTTCAATGATATAAATTGCAAGTATTTTCTCTGTTTGCCATTTTTTAACCTTATGGAAGTTTTTGCCATGAAGGAATTTTCATTTTTATGTAGTCAACTGTGTTGAATTTTTTTTTTTTTGATTCTGGGTTTTGTGTCATACTTAGAAAGGACTTCCTACTCAAAAATTATTTTAAAAATTATTTCATTTTCTAGTGTTTCTCATGGTTTTATTTTTCATGTTAAAACTATGATCTATTTGGAATTTATTTGGCTCAGGTGTGAGTTATAGACTACATTTGCCTGGATTTCTCCCTAGTGGTCTCAACACCACTTATTCAACTATCTGTTCCTTATGGATCCAAATACCACTTTTGTGCTTAGTCATGTCCCACTCTTTTTGACCCCATGGACTGTAGCCCACCAGGCTCCTCTGATCATGGGGATTCTCCAGGCAAGAATACAGGAGTGAGTTGCCATGCCCTCCTCCAGGGGATCTTCCCTACCCAGGGATCAAACCCAGTCTCCCTCATTGCAGGCAGATTCTTTATTGTCTGAGCCACCAGGAGAGCCCAAACACAGAGAAATAATAGACCCAAACATAGAGGAATTTAGGACATGCTGTATCTGTGTTTGGGTTTATTTCTGTACTTTCTAGTCTGTTCTATTGAGGGATCCCTCATTTTTTGAAAGGACTCTTCAGCTTATTAAAAGATTCCCAAAGGAGTCCTCTAAATATTCGGCTGCCTTTTAAATCTAGCCTTGGTAAATTCAAAAAAAATTGAAATCATTCCAAGCATCTTTTCTGATCACAATGTGGTAAGATTAGATGTCAACTACAGGAAAAAAATAAAACAAACTGTTAAAAATACAAACATATGGAGGCTAAAAAACATGCTTCTGAATAACCAACAAATCATAGAAGAAATCAAAATATGCATAGAAACTAATGAAAATGAAAACACAACAACCCCAAACCTATGGGACTCAGTAAAAGCCGTGCTAAGAGGAAGGTTCGTAGCAATACAAGCTTACCTCAAGAAACAAGAGAAAAGTCAAATAAATAACGTACCTCTACACCTAAAGCAACTAGAAAAGGAAGAAATGAAGAACCCCGGGGTTAGTAGAAGGAAAGAAATCATAAAAATTAGGGCAGAAATAAATGAAAAAGAAACAAAGGAGACCATAGCCAAAATCAACAAAGCTAAAAGTTGGTTCTTTGAGAAGATAAATAAAATAGACAAACCATTAGCCAGACTCATCAAGAAACAAATGGAGAAGAATCAAATCAACAGAATTAGAAATGAAAATGGAGAAATCACAACAGATAGCACAGAAATACAAAGAATCACAAAAGACTACTATGAGCAACTATATGCTAATAAAATGGACAACTTGGAAGAAATGGACAAATTCTTAGAAAAGTATAACTTTCCAAAACTGAACCAGGAAGAAATAGAAAATCTTAACAAACACATCACAAGGACAGAAATCAAAATTGTAATCAGAAATCTTCCAGCAAACAAAAGCCCAGGTCCAGATGGCTTTACAGCTGAATTCTACCAAAAATTTAGAGAAGAGCTAACACCTAGCCTACTCAAACTCTTCCAGAAAATTGCAGAGGAAGGTAAACTTCCAAACTTATTCTATGAGGCCACCATCACCCTAATACCAAAACCAGACAAAGATGCCACATAAAAAGAAAACTACATGCCAATATCACTGATGAACATAGATGTAAAAATCCTTAACAAAATTCTAGCAAACAGAATCCAACAACATATTAAAAAGATCACACATCATGACCAAGTGGGCTTTATCCCAGGGATGCAAGGATTCTTTAATATCTGCAAAGCAAACAATGTGATACACCACATTAACAAACTGAAAGATAAAAACCATATGATTATCTCAATAGATGCAGAGAAAGCCTTTGACAAAATTCAACATCCATTTATGATAAAAAACCCTCCATCAATCAGGCATAGAAGGAACGTACATCAACATAATAAAAGCCATGTATGATAAACCCACAACAAACATTATACTCAATGGTGAAAATTTGAAAGCATTTCCCCTAAAGTCAGGAACAAGACAAGGGTGCCCACTCTCACCACTACTATTCAACATAGTATTGGAAGTTTTAGCCAGAGCAAACAGAGAAGAAAAAGAAATAAAAGGAATCCAGGTTGGAAAAGAAGTAAAACTCTCACTGTTTGCAGATGACATGATTCTCTACATAGAAAACCCTAAAGACTCCACCAGAAAAATACTAGAGCTAATCAATGAATATAGTAAAGTTGCAGGATATAAAATTAACACACAGAAATCCCTTGCATTCCTATACACTAACAATGAGAAAACAGAAAGAGAAATGAAGGAAACAATTCCATTCACCATTGCAATGAAAAGAATAAAATACTTAGGAATAAACCTACCTGAAGAAACAAAAGACCTATATATAGAAAACTATAAAACACTGATGAAAGAAATCAAAGAGGACACAAATAGATGGAGAAATATACCATGTTCATGGATCAGAAGAATAATATAGTGAAAATGAGCATACTACCCAAAGCAATAGATTGGATGCAATCCCTATCAAGCTACCAACGGTATTTTTCAGAGAACTAGAACAAATAGTTTCACAATTTGTATGGAAATACAAAAAACCTCGAATAGCCAAAGCATTCTTGAGAAAGAAGAATGGAAGTGGAGGATTCAATCTGCCTGGCTTCAGACTATACTACAAAGCTACAGTCATCAAGACAGTATGGTACTAGCACAAAGACAGAAATATAGATCAATGGAACAAAATAGAAAGCCCAGAGATAAATCCACGCACCCGTGGACACCTTATCTTTGACAAAGGAGGCAAGAATATTCAATGGAGGAAAGATAATATCTTTAACAAGTGGTGCTGGGACAACTGGTCAACCACTTGTAAAAGAATGAAACTAGAACACTTCCTGACACCATACACAAAAATAAACTCAAAGTGGATTAAAGATCTAAATTTAAGACCAGAAATTATAGAACTCCTAGAAGAAAACATAGGCAAAACACACTCTGAAATAAATCACAGCAGGATCCACTATGATTTACCTCCCAGAGTAATGGAAATAAAAGCAAAAATAAACTAATGGGACTTGATTAAACTTAAAATCTTTTGCACAACAGAGGAAACTATAAGCAAGGTGAAAAGACAGCATTCAGAATGGGAGAAAATAATAGCAAATGAAGCACCTGACAAAGAATTAATCTCAAAAATATACAAGCAGCTCCTGCAGCTCAATACCAGAAAAATAAATGACCCAATCAAAAAATGGGCCAAAGAACTAAACAGACATTTCTCCAAAGAAGACATACAGACGGCTAAGAAACACATGAAAAGATGCTCAACATCACTCATTATCAGAAAAATGCAAATCAAAACCACAATGAGGTACCATTTCACGCCAGTCAGAATGGCTGCTATCCAAAAGTCTACAAACAATAAATGCTGGAGAGGGCATGGAGAAAAGGGAACCCTCTCACACTGTTGGTGGGAATGCAAACTAGTACAGCCACTATGGAAAACAGTGTGGAGATTCCTTAAAAACCTGGAAATAGAACTGCCATACGCCCCAGCAATCCCACTGCTGGGCATACACACCGAGGAAACTAGAATTGAAAGAGACATGTGTACCCCAATGTTCATCGCAGCACTGTTTACAATAGCCAAGACATGGAAGCAACCTAGATGTCCACCAGCAGACGAATGGATAAGAAAGGTACATACACACAATGAAGTATTACTTAGCCATTACAAAGAATGCATTTGAATCAGTTCTAATGAGGTGGATGAAACTGGAGCTTATTATACAGAGTGAAGTAAGCCAGAAAAAAAAAAACCACCAATACAGTATACTAATGCATATATATAGAATTTAGAAAGATGGTAATGATGACCCTAGATGCGAGACAGCAAAAGAGACACAGAGATAAAGAACAGACTTTTGAACTCTGTGGAAGAAGGTGAGGGTGGGATGATTTGAGAGGGTAGCATTGAAACACCTATATTATCATATGTGAAGCAGATCACCACTCCAGGTTCGATGCATGAGACAGGGTGCTCAGGGCTCAGGCACTGGGATGACCCTGGGGGATGGGATGGGAGGGAGGTGGGATTGGGATTCTGGATGGGGAACACATGTGCACCCATGGCTGATTCATGTCAATGTTTGATAAAAACCACTACAGTATTGTAAAGTAATTAGCCTCCAATTAAAATAAATAAATTAATTTAATAAGAATAAATAAATATTGGGCTGCCTTTTGTATTTGTGTTGTTTATACATCATTAAGTACTTGGCAGAGAAGATGGGGGCAAGAGGGAAGGAGGCAGTGAAGCTTAAGACTTATTTGTTAAGAACAAGTACATCTTGACAGTCCATCTGAAATTTTCATTGTAAATCAGTGAAAAATAGCAGTTTATTTACATACAAAGGAACCCCCTGTTAATCTAAAATGTGAGATGTATCCATGAAGTCATTCACAACGTGCTATTCCAGAATATGTGACAGTACTCTGGAGTCAGTCTGTCTGGGTTCAGATCCTAGCTGTAAATAAGATCAGTAGTAGTACTTTGAAGACATGCTATGGCTATTTTCTAAGGGCCTCAATGTATTGCCTAGTTTATACATTCTTTTACAGTTCTTTTGCAACATAGCTTGATAGATTAACCTGCTCTAAGTCCAGTTAACTTTGGCCACTTAAACACTTGGTAGATTTGTGGTGTCACTACTACTACTGCTTGATTGCGTAGAATTCTTCTAGGGCAGGGCTTGGCAAACTACTGTCAGCAGGTCAAATCCAGCCTACAGCCTGTTTTTCTATCGAGGTTTTGAAACAATTATATAAAACAACTCTCTTGCTTTTTCTATGATCCAGAAGATGTTGGCAATTTGATCTCTGGTTCCTCTGCCTTTTCTAAAACCAGCTTGAACATCTGGAAGTTCACGGTTCACGTATTGCTGAAGCCTGGCTTGGAGAATTTTGAGCATTACTTTACTAGCATGTGAGATGAGTGCAATTGTGCAGTAGTTTGAGCATTCTTTGGCGTTGCCTTTATTTGGGATTGGAATGAAAACTGACCTTTTCCAGTTCTGTGGCCACTGCTGAGTTTTCCAAATTTGCTGGCATATGGAGTGCAGCACTTTCACAGCATCATCTTTTAGGATTTGAAACAGCTCAACTGGAATTCCATCACCTCCACTAGCTTTGTTCATAGTGATGCTTTCTAAGGCCCACTTGACTTCACATTCCAAGATGTCTGACTCTAGATTAGTGATCACATCATCATGATTATCTGGGTCATGAAGATCTTTTTTGTACAGTTCTTCCATGTATTCTTGCCACCTCTTCTTAATATCTTCTGCTTCTGTTAGGTCCAGACCATTTCTGTCCTTTATCGAGCCCATCTTTGCATGAAATGTTCCCTTGGTATCTCTAATTTTCTTGAAGAGATCTCTAGTCTTTCCCATTCTGTTCTTTTCCTCTATTTCTTTGCATTGATCGCTGAAGAAGGCATTCTTATCTCGTCTTGCTATTCTTTGGAAATCTGCATTCAGATGCTTATATCTTTCCTTTTCTCCTTTGCTTTTCACCTCTATTCTTTTCACAGCTATTTGTAAGGCCTCCCCAGACAGCCATTTTGCTTTTTTGCATTTCTTTTCCATGCGGATGGTCTTGATCCCTGTCTCCTGTACAGTGTCTCGAACCTCATTCCATAGTTCATCAGGCACTCTATCTATCAGATCTAGGCCCTTAAATCTATTTCTCACTTTCACTGTATAATCATAAGGGATTTGATTTAGGTCATACCTGAATGGTCTAGCGGTTTTCCCTACTTTCTTCAATTTAAGTCTGAATTTGGCAATAAGGAGTTCATGATCTGAGCCACAGTCAGCTCTTGGTCTTGTTTTTGTTGACTGTATAGAGCTTCTCCATCTTTGGCTGCAAAGAATATAATCAATCTGATTTTGGTATTGACCATCTGGTGATGTCCATGTGTAGAGTCTTCTCTTGTGTTGTTGGAAGAGGGTTTGGTTTGGTCATAGCAAAACTCTATTACTCTTTGCCCTGCTTCATTCCGCATTCCAAGGCCAAATTTGCCTGTTACTCCAGGTGTTTCTTGACTTCCTACTTTTGCATTCCAGTCCCCTATAATGAAAAGGACATCTTTTTTGGGTGTTACTTCTAAAAGATCTTGTAGGTCTTCATAGAACCATTCAACTTCAGTTTCTTCAGCGTTACTGGTTGGGGCATAGACTTGGATAACTGTGATATTGAATGGTTTGCCTTGGAGATGAACAGAGATCATTCTGTCGTTTTTGAGGTTGCATCCAAGTACTGCATTTCGGACTCTTTTGTTGACCATGATGGCTACTCCATTTCTTCTGAGGGATTCCTGCCCGCAGTAGTAGATATAATGGTCATCTGAGTTAAATTCACCCATTCCAGTCTATTTTAGTTCACTGATTCCTAGAATGTTGACGTTCACCTTTGCCATCTCTTGTTTGACCACTTCCAATTTGCCTTGATTCATGGACCTGACATTCCAGGTTCCTATGCAATATTGCTCTTTACAGCATTGGACCTTGCTTCTATCACCAGTCACATGCACAGCTGGGTATTGTTTTTGCTTTGGCTCCATCCCTTCATTCTTTCTGGAGTTACTTCGCAACTGATCTCCAGTAGCATATTGGGCATCTCATGACCTGGGAAGTTCTTCTTTTGGTATCCTATCATTTTGCCTTTTCCTACTGTTCATGGGGTTCTCAAGGCAAGAATAGTGAAGTGGCTTGCCATTCCCTTCTCCAGTGGACCACATTCTGTCAGACCTCTCCACCATGACCTGCCCATCTTGGGTTGCCCCACAGGCATGGCTTGGTTTCATTGAGTTAGACAAGGCTGTGGTCCTCGTGTGATTAGATTGACTAGTTTTCTGTGAGTATGGTTTCAGTGTGTCTGCCCTCTGATGCCCTCTTGCAACACCTACCATCTTACTTGGGTTTCTCTTACCTTGGGCGTGGGGTATCTCTTCACGGCTGCTCCAGCAAAGCATAGCCGCTGCTCCTTACCTTGGACGAGGGGCATCTCCTTACCGCCACTGTTCCTGACCTTCAACGTGGAATAGCTCCTCTAGGCCCTCCTGTGCCTGCGCAGCCACCACTCCTTGGGTTCCTCCTCCCAGCCGCTGGCCCTGGCCTCTTGAGAAATCTGTATGCAGGTCAGGAAGCAACAGTTAGAACTGGACATGGAACAACAGACTGGTGCCAAATAGGAAAAGGAGTATGTCAAGGCTGTATATTGTCACCCTGCTTATTTAACTTCAATGCAGAGTACATCATGAGAAACGCTGGGCTGGAAGAAGCAGAAGCTGGAATCAAGATTGCCAGGAGAAATATCAATAACCTCAGATATGCAGATGACACCACCCTTATGGCAGAAAGTGAAGAGGAGCTAAAAAGCCTCTTGATGAAAGTGAAAGAGGAGAGTGAAAAAGTTGGCTTAAAGCTCAACATTCAGAAAATGAAGATCATGGCATCCAGTCCCATCACTTCATGGGAAATAGATGGGGAAACAGTAGAAACAGTGTTAGACTTTATTTTTTGGGCTCCAAAATCACTGCAGATGGTGACTGCAGCCATGAAATTAAAAGACTCTTACTCCTTGGAAGAAAAGTTATGACCATTCTAGATAGTATATTCAAAAGCAGAGACATTACTTTGCAGACTAAGGTCGGTCTATTCAAGGCTATGTTTTTTCCTGTGGTCATGTATGGATGTGAGAGTTGGACTGTGAAGAAGGCTGAGCGCCAAAGAATTGATGCTTTTGGACTGTGGTGTTGGAGAAGACTCTTGAGAGTCCCTTGGACTGCAAGGAGATCCAGCCAGTCCATTCTGAAGGAGATCAACCCTGGGATTTCTTTGGAAGGAATGATGCTAAAGCTGAAACTCCAGTACTTTGGCCACCTCATGCAAAGAGTTGACTCATTGGAAAAGACTTTGATGCTGGGAGGGATTGGGGGCAGGAGGAAAAGGGGACGACCGAGGATGAGATGGCTGGATGGCATCACGGACTCGATGGACGTGAGTCTGAGTGAACTCCGGGATTGGTGATGAACAGGGAGGCCTGGTGTGCTGTGATTCATGGGGTCGCAAAGAGTTGGACACGACTGAGCGACTGAACTGAACTGAACTGATATAAAACAACAAACAAACTCAAAGATATGACGGGGCAGTATATGACCTGTAAAGCCTAAAATATTTACTATCTATTTTTTGTAGAAAATATTTGCCAACCCCTCTTCTGAGTATGAATTCATTCTTTGTCTTCTAAACATCATACTTATCTTGCCAATAGTAAAGCAAGATGCCTATCACATTCTGATACAGTGTAAATATGGTAAAGGAATAGATTGTTGGGTTATTCCCCACCGTATAGTTCATCTAACCTTTGTTTTCAATGTAGTACCTAATGGAGATTTAAAAGCTCACTGGAGAATTTCCTTTGCATGACTTTGAGGCAGGATTGTGTTGAAAATCTATGTGTGTGTCCAAGAAAGACTTTTTAGATTGTGACCCATCCAGGTTGCTGGCTTGTTTAGAGTAAATACAAGTAACTAGACATCAGATTATTTTTAAACCATCTATTTTCTTCTGGTTGGTTTTCTTGTGTGCTCATAATGAATTATTTCTTTCTTTGGCTCTTCCCCTACCCTTTCCTCTGCATGCACACACATGTGTACGTGCTCCGTTCAGCTGATTATTTGTGGTCTGGAAATTATTTCTTGGGTACATAGGATCACTGAATCATAGACTATTAAAGCAATAATATCATGTAATATTTTTGTAGTATTTAAGGAGCTTCAAAACATTTTTTACCATTGCATTGTTTACACAATTAAACTAAGGTTCTTATTTTACACACCAGAAAACTGGAGTCATGAGAAGTTTAGTGAAATGTCCAGGATCACACAGCCAGGAAGGGACAGAGCTGGACTAGAGGCTAGGTCTTCTGACTGTCATTTCGTTACCAAAAAATACAGCACTTTCCCTGCTATGTGTATGTCTCTTCTTTTCTCTGAGGTGCTAAAAGCAAGGTGGGTTGGAAAGGAAACGTAAAGGCAGAGATTGGCGTTCTAGCTTGTGCTCTCTTCCTTAGCATTCAGATTGGGCCTGTCCAGTTTCTCTCTCCATACTACATAGTAAGGGAATATATTTCATTCAGTTTTAGCCTTTTATTCTTACTTGTCCCTGGATTGCTATGACTGCTCATCTTATTATTTTTGAAACTAAAGCTATTGTTGGTTATTTAGAGACAGACTCTGTTCTTTTTTCTTCCCAACTACTTCATCATTTTCAGCCTCATCTGGGATATGATGATTTAATGGATTACCTTTAAGACAGAGAATTCCCTAGTTCTGCTAATCTCAACCTAGGTATACTTTGGCAAGCAGGGGCTGAGATTTCTAGGCTTCAATTTTTGGTCTTGTCTCCCAGATCTTCTTTTTAAAAATATTTATTTATTTATTTGGCTGTACCAGGTCTTGACTGTGGTATGTGGGATCTTTTCTTCACTGTGGCATGCAGGTTCTTTAGTTGCAGCATGAGACCTAGTTTCCTGGCTAGGGATTGAACTCAGGCCCACTGCACTGGATGTGTGGAGTCTTAGCCACTGGACCACCAGGGACATCCCACACAGATCTTCCTTAATCTCAGCTGCTCTCTCTGTCTCTCTTTCCTTCTCTCCCTCTCCCCTCAGGAATATGTTTTAAAAACTTCTGTGAAAGTTCTTAGGAAAGGCTTCTGTCTCCATAAATGGAAAAATAAACCACCTGAAGTGTCCACTTCATTTTAGAAGCTACTTGGTTCATTTTTTCATGTCTCTAGAGAGCTGAAAGAATTTTTTCCCCCAAGGTATAGCAGATTCTAGTGGGATTTAACAAGTGGAAACTGTGTGCAGATGATAGGGTTTAACTGGAGTGGATAAAGATTCTTTTTTTTTTTTTTAAGCTCATGAAAATATCCTTGGTTGAATTCAGAGAACTCTCTATGTTTAAGATGGTCTCTCAGGACTTTTCATCTCTCAGCTCAAATTCCAAGCTTTTCAGGGACCACTTAACATTAGCTATACCTGTGTAGCCAAATCACTCTCCATATTTCATAGGCTAAGCTATATTGTCAGTGACTGGGAACCAGTGATGGAGATGTTGACCACAGACCAGTCTGAATTAATGAAGCATTTTAATCTTCTGTTGCCTGGGGTATGGGTCCTTAGAAGAGCCACTTATAAGTTTAAACATGAGTTGTTGGGTTTTCCATAAATGGTTAGCTGAATATTTCTTTGACTAAATTAAGTAGCCCTCTAGCTAGTTTATAATAATCACCATTAAGTCATCACCAATTCTACCTGTGTAGGGTCCTAATCAGTGGGTCTCCCATATAAACCAGGCTTATTCTTTGGATTATAAGAAATTATGCTATAGTCACTGGCAGCTACACCCACAGTCAGATCGCATGGAAACAGATAAATCACTTAAGTAGTAATAAAGGAACAGAAGATAGTTTCATGCATTTAAAAGGAAATCCAGATGCTACAGAATGGAGGGGGAGGCACAGGATTTTTTTTCCCCCAAAAGCAAATATCTACCTCTGGTCACTTCTACCTGGCCTCATGCTACTTTTCTGACTTTTTTACTCAACACACATGGATCCAATGCACACTCCATCCAGGTGCTACCTTTTGTCCTATACTTCACAAAGGCCCTTTTGTTCAGTGGCTCTTTAAAGTGAGCAGTGTAAACGATGGTCAACGGCTTTTTAGTAGCTCCTGCTGTTGCCGATCGTTGGCTTCGCTTCGCTTCAGTTCCCCTGTTTGTTACTCTGACATTTGATGACTTGAGATCTACCCTCTCCACACTGTGCAGAAAGCCTGAAGCCTCTTTAGCCAAGTAGCCGGCGTTCACTGAGTACACCGACATGGATGCATCAGATGCTGAACGAGAGCTGAGCATGGAGGTGCTCCTTAGTGATTCCCTTAAGTACCAAATTCTGAGAGAGTGGAGGGCCTTGATGGAGGAAATATTTGAGATGCATGAAGAGGATGGTCAGGTGTCCTAGGCCAGGAACCTAAGTTATGTCACTGGCATTTTAAGTTTCAGAGCTTTGATTTATTGCAAATAACACTTTATTAGTTAGGCCAGAGTTGGACAAGACTTAATGACTGAACAACGGTGACTCCTACCCTTTCAGACTTTCCATACCCCAGCATTTGGATAAAAGGAAAATATTTGAAGAAGATATCTTGCTAAGATTGTGTCCTAGTGGCCCATTCTCCCATTCATTTGTAGCCTTGAGTGACTGACATATGTACCCAGACACCCATAAATTGGAGCTCTGTCTGGGCTTGTTTGCTGCTGTAGATTCTGTTAATATCCCCACCACCCATCTTTACTTTACCTAAAGAGTTCTGTTCTTTGAGGACCTGCCTTATTCTACTCAATCAAAAAATGTAATTGAGGAACCACATACATGAACATTGGCCTGTGCCAATCTCTTGCTTCTCTCAAGCAAAAATGTATCCATAGAATGTCAATGCTCATGATTCCAAAAGGGCCTAAATGTTAATTGTTTGTCAGTGAATTATTTCACTGAATGGTGAAATTTTCAGGCATTTTACAAGTCAGCAGAAGAAGGATTTTTGATGGTGGTGGTGGCAATGTTCCTTGGTATTTCCTTTTGCTATCTTTGGAAATAACCACCTTTTTGTGGTTGTTTACTTGCTAAATTCTGTCCGACTCTTGGGACCCCATGGACTGTAGCCCACCAGGCACTCTGTCCATGGGATTTTGCAGGCAGGAATACTGGAGTGGGTTACCATTTGCTTCTTCAGGGGATCTTCCTGACCCAGGGATAGAACCTGCATCTCCTGCATTGACAGGTGGATTCTTTACCACTGAACCACCTGGGAAACCCAAACACCTTTTAAAACCACATGCAAAAATCCCAGTGAGCATTTTCCATACACTTGGATTCCATGACCTAAGTGATTATGATTCCAGTAATACTGCATAGAAGCACACAGGTTCAAACAGACACAGTTACTCTAGAGTAGTGGCTTGAGGGCCATGTTCTAGTAAAGGCAATGGAAAAAGACCCAATTCTATAAGAGGCAAGCCCCCTTCTATATGGGAACTTCTAACAATATTCAAATTTGCTGCTACTGGAAGGTGGCTATATGCTATAAACAAAAGAGGGATTACCACCCTTCCCATCACCACATTCAGTCACCAGGGCTCTCAATTCTGCTTCCTTAATGTTTTCCATCTTTCAATTACCATTTCCACAGTCTTAGTTAAGATGTTCTTTGCCCTAAGCATGGACAATGATAGCAGACAATTCATGACTCCCCTACTCTCCACCACAGTCTTTAGTTTCTCCCTCCTACAGTCCTCTCTATGAAGCACATAATAGATACTGCAAAATGTTTACTCAACTAAATAGAATGCCACAAATTCAATTCTACTATAGTGTGGTTGTGATTGAGTTATTATTATTATTTTTTTACTAAGCTAGAATTGACATATATAATTGGTTTCAGATGATGATGAGGTCTTTTCTTGCTCAAACCCATTCTTTAGCTCTCTGTTGCCTGCTGAAATAGGTGCAGGGTGCATAAATGGTCCTCTTCGGTCTTTTTCCAGCTTCTTCTCCCCTGGTGCTCCAAGATGGACTGGAGGTTCCTGGCATACATAACTTAGCCTTTGTCCTTTCCAATAGTCAATGCTTTCTGTGGTACACCTCCACCTTACTTCAGGTCCCTCCACTTACCTCTTTCACACTGAATCCCAATAAGTCTTCAATGTCTGTCTCAAACGTCTTGACCATTTTATATAAAATAACCACCTGTTCTCAGCACTTCCTACCCTCCCACTCCATATTATTTTTCCCTTGTGTCATATCGCCATTTGAAATACATTTTACTTATTTGTTTGGTTATTGTGTCCCCTCACCCCAATAGAATTTATATTCCATGATGACAGGGACGTTTGTAGTTTGGTTATTGTTATACTCATTACTGGTGTATATACACACTATTTTATATATACATATACACATACCTACCAGTACTTAATAGGTTCTTAATATTTTTAATGAATACATAAATATCATTTATAATGAAAACTGATTGAATATTTCAGTTGGAAGTTTTAACTCCCTCCTCTGTGATGTTTTGGCACTTTGTTTTTATTGCACTTCTCATATTGTGCCTTGCTGGTTATTTTTTTATATACCTACATACATCTGTGCAGTGAGGGTGGAAAAACATACATTTTGAAATAGAAATATCAGAGTTGGGCAATTAGATATTGCCACATATCCACCACTATGACTAAAATTTAAAAGAGTGACAAAGCCAACGTGTTAGTGAAGATGTGCAGGAATTGGAAGTGGCGAACATTGTTGTTGGGGTTACTAAGATGGTACAATCAGTTTGGGAAGAGTGTCTGGCACTTATAAAACTAAAAATATACCTACTCTATGACCATTCAATTCCATTCCTAGGTATGTACCTAAGAAAGTAAAAGTGAAAGTATTAGTCATTCAGTCCTGTCCAACTCCTTGTGACCCCATGGACTATAGCCTGCCAGTCTCCTCTGTCCATGGAATTCTCCAGGCAAGAATACTGGAGTGGGTTGCCATTTCCTTCTCTAGGGGATCTTCTTGACCTAGGTATCAAACCCATGTCTCTTGTGTCTCCTGCACTGCAGGCTGATTCTTTACCATCTGAGCCATCAAGGAAGTGAGACGTGAAAATATATGTCTACTCAAAGACTTGCACACAAAAGTTCATAGCAGCAGTATTTATAATAGTCAGAAAGAGGAAATAGTATTCATTAACAAGAGAACAGATAAATAAACTGGGGTATATCTATAACCACTTGAGAATAAAATGGAACAAAATAGTCATTAACAAAAATGACATGGAAAAATTGTTACACAAAAGAGTACATACATTATGATTCCATTTATATACACAGAACAGGAAAAACTAAACATGGTGGAAGAATGTAAGAACAGTGGTTCCTCTGGGGATGAAGGAAGTGGCATGAGGGAACTTTCTAGAGGCAATGGTAATGCTGTAAATCTTCATAAGGATTTGGATAACTAAAGGTGTGTGCATTTGTTAAAACCCAGCATTTATACATGTAAGATTTGTGCATTTCATAAGTACATTTTAGAAAGATATACAAATATTAAATGCTAGTTGATGATATGCATGCTATAATCATATAGCATGTAGGTTGAAGTATATTGATGTCTGCAATTACTCTGACATGCACCAAAATTAAGATGGATTTATTGATGAATAGAGGGATGGATAGATGGATAAAGCAAGTATAGAAAAATGTTAATGACAGAATTTAGGTTGCGAGTATATGGTTTTCACCAGAGAAAGCAATGGCACCCCACTCCAGTACTCTTGCCTGGAAAATCCCATGGATGGAGGAGCCTGGTGGGCTGCAGTCCATGGGGTCGCTAAGAGTTGGACACAACTGGGCAACTTCACTTTCACTTTTCATGTTCATACGTTGGAGAAGGAAATGGCAACTCACTCCAGTGTTCCTGCCTGGAGAATCCCAGGGACGGGGGAGCCTGGCAGGCTGCCGTCTATGGGGTTGCACAGAGTCGGACATGACTGAAGTGACTTAGCAGCAGCAGCATATGGTTTTCACACTCCTCCAAAATTTCTACATTTAAAAAAAAATTTCCAAATAAAAATTTTGGAAAGAAACAAGACCTGGGTTTGAAGCCTGACTTTCTTGCACTTAGAGCAAGTGACTGGGAAAAATTACATGAACACTCTTTCAGTTTTTCTCTCTCTGAAAAATGGACATGCTAATAGGAGGAGGGATACCCAATGAGGTAGCTACCAGCATTTCACAAACTGATACTTGAGACCAAATATCAACATTGTGAATGTAGATTATGACTTTTTTTATTAAAAAAGATTTGTTTTGTTGCATATGGGGTTGCATGAGCCAGGGTTAGGCCACTGACCAGCAACCTTTAGAGGCTGATGATATTACCCTGGTTTAGTTCAGTCACTCAGTTGTGTCTGACTCTTTGTGACCCCATGAACCACAGCATGCCAGGTCTCCCTGTCGATCACCAACTCACAGAGTTTACCCAAACTCACGTCCATTGGGTCGGTGATGCCATCCAACCATCTCATCCTCTGTCGTCCCCTTCTCCCACCTTCAATCTTTCCCAGCATCAGGGTCTTTTCAGATGAGTCAGCTGTTCGCATCAGGTGGCCAAAGTATTGGAGTTTCAGCTTCAACATCAGTCCTTCCAATGAACACCCAGGACTGATCTCCTTTAGGATGGACTGGTTGGATCTCTTTGCAGTCCAAGGGACTCTGAAGAATCTTCTCCAATACCACAGTTCAAAAGCATCAATTCTTCTGTGCTCAGCTTTCTTTATAGTCCAACTCTCACATCTATACATGACTACTGGATAAACCATAGGCTTGACTAGACGGACCTTTGTTGACAAAGTAATTTTGTTATTATCCACATCTGTCCCTTGATACATAGCTAATATTTTTGCATAGGTAAGACTTTTATCCATTAAATTTTCAGAGTGAATTACATTCATTTCTTTTTTGGTGTGTACACACACACACACACACACACACACAAGAATCCTATAGATTGATGACCCAGCGAGTTGTTGCAAATAATGGTTGGGAACCCTGAAGCCCTTCATATTCCATCATTCATTCGACAAGCAAAGATTTATTGAACACTTGTATGTCAACACTGTGTGAGGCTCCAGGGTTATAGAGTTGAGTAAAACACAATTTCTGTTCTCCAAGAGCCCACAGTTTAGTGGGAAAACAAATAGGCATGATAACAAAGACAACATAGAATGAGAAGAGCTATGAGGGTGGAAAGGACAGGTAACAGGACGCTTGCTGCTGCTGCCATTTAGTCGCTTAGTCATGTCCGACTCTTTATGACCCCATGGACTGTAGCCCACCAGGCTCCTCTGTCCATGGGATTTTCCAGGCAAGAATACTGGAGTAGGTTGCCATTTCCTCCTACAGGCCATTAAATTGAGCTTGATGCCCCGAAGTGTCATGCTGCTCCTCATTCATAGAGGTGACACTCAAAGCCATGTCTCTGCTAGTTTTCACTGAGGCAACCACCTTCTCTCAGTGACCCCTGTGACCAATGGTACAGAACTGTGAGATGACTGGTCAGAGTTCAGGGGTCAGTCTATGGCCATGGAAGAAAGTAGAGCTAATTGGCCCACCTGGGCTTCAGATTGGCAAGCATGGCCTCCTTAGCCCTGTGTTGGTTCCTCCCTCCTGTGTGTTCTGGCTACTAATTCTGTTTCCCAAAGGGACTTTTGGAATCCAGGGATCGTTGGTCAGGTTTTTTCCTCTCTGGGTCTCATAAACATGCCCGAGAGTATTCTTTGTCCTGATTTTCAGGAATCAAGGAACAAGGAAAAGCAGACTGACATGATGGTGCTGACCCTTTCATCCGTTTTCCAGCTTCTTTGATGAGTTTTTATATCCTCATCTAATCTGTTCATTCCTAGGGTGAGTAATAGTCACAAATGTTTCTTCTACCAACACTTGACCTTCTAAGCTGTGGAGGGTCGCTCATCACAAATTGTAAGATTGGCTCTGAAAGTGAGTCTTTCAGACACAGATGAAGGAAAATTCTCCCGATCATTCGTTTGTCTGTTTCATCTTCATGCCTCCGCCAAGTTCAAATCACTCTGTTCCTCCAAAATTTCAAGTTTTCTCCCCTGCACTCCCTGGTCCTTAACAAGCTGTTGATGTTCCAGGAAATGTCTTTTCCTATGAAAGACACATCACGGCAACGAAACAGCTGGAGTCCTCTGACAGCAAATCAGTGAGGCCTTGGGGTATCAGTGTGATGAGCAGCTCAGCCAGAAAGTGTCTATTCTCTAGCTGAGCAAATGTCATCTCCACCAGGAAGCTGCAAAAGGATGGCGAGAGACTGTGCTGAAGTGTCTGTGAGGCTGAGTTCCAAGGGAAAAAAAAATCTATAAATACAAATATGCTGCAATATGGGAGTGCCTGATTCAAGGGTAAATATATGAATGCATCTCTCTTTAGAAGATTCAGAAGCACAATTTACATGCTCTACACATTAAATGGAAATGATTATAAGTAATGTGTCTTAATAATGTAAACTTAATAATATTAATTCATAGATTTCCCTATGATAGACTCTTGTAAGAAATTAATTGTAGAACTAAACTAAATAAAATTTACTACCTTTGTACTCGATGAAAATGGCTACCTACCACCAGCAGGATAAGTCTGCTGAGTTTAGCTATTAATTGGAATTGGTTTGCACTAACTCCTTCCATACCTTTATTAAAGTTATCAATATCTTTCTGAGCAGAGGCCCAGGCCAGTTCAAAATAAAATTGTGTGTCTGTGTGTATTGGGATAAATGTAGATACATACCTGGAAGACTAATATTAAATCACCAGAAATTTATTTTGCCATGTAGGAACACACACACACACAATTACCAACTACTATTATTGTTATTTTATGAAAGAAAAGGCAGTTTAAAAATAAGCAAGCATGAAGGTCAGAGTATTAAAATAAAAACAGCCAATTCAGTTGACTACATTAAATTAATAGGACTAACTTAGTCTCTGTGAAAAACAAAATTGAAAAATAGGCAAATCAAAAAATAAAAGCAAAAACATAATTAAATTTAGCCTTTGCTGTCTTTGTTTTTGTTTTCACTTCATCCCCAGCAGGGGTAAACTCTATCACAGACTGGCACAGTTCCATGAGCTGCCATATGGAAAGAACTGATTGAGAGTTTGGGCGGATCCCAACTATTAATATAAGAAATGGGCTAGGGACTATAATTCTGAATCGGGTCCTTTCACGAAGCTTTGTTCCAAATGTGAACCTTCCCTCTGACTAGACAATGCCCTCTTTATCACAGGATTTTGACAAGGTTTCTAAGCATTAAAAAAAAGATCTAGGTGTAACTTGGATTCTCTGGTCTGCTGAATATTCAGTGAGGGATAGTTCAAAAACAAACAATAGGATGATCAATGGGATGTGAAAATCTGATTGATCCAAAAAATTGTTAGCATATTAAAAAATGAAGCTACTCCTCTTGTATCTTGGAAGAGCTAGTCAGTAATGGTAAGTCTTTGAAAATTATACTTTTTACTCCAAATTCTACTGAAATAATTTGATGTTAAATCAGCTGATCACTTATTATATTGCATTAGTTATTTAGACTTTCTGCATGGTTTTGACTATCTGCTTTCCATTAGTTGATTTTTTTTTTACTTTATATTTGATCATTGTGACTTATGCCAGATTCCTATTGTTCCCCTGACCCCAGGATCAGGATATTAGCAAATAATAGTTGTCCTTTTTATAACCTTGTGGTTTGCATCCTGGCATATTATCATGCCAAATTGTTCACACTCTTTCTAGCTTCCTTTACCATGTAGACTTGTGGTACTTACACATATTTCTTTCTGGCTTATTTCTTATGCTGGGACAATTCCGACATCTCTTCCACTTGACATTATTTTCCCATATCTTTCAGTGTTCTCACTTATTTGTTACCCAGCAAGACATAAATGTTGTTCTCAACTGAAAATTCAACTCAATAAAGATATATTTGGAACTACTATTGCAAGGCACTGTATTAGGCTCTGTGGAGAATTCAGAGTTGAGTGTGGCTCAATTTTTGCCTCTAAGGAATTTATGGTTGAGTAGATGGTGAGGATAAAATAATCACCCCAATGTCTACTAAGAGCTGGACCAAAAATATCTACTAAAAGCTAGTTTCCCAGAGGAGAAATATGAGGAAGAAGACAGTGTATCTAGATAAGTGACTAGAAAAAGGTTTAAAGAGGAGTGGGTATTTGAATTGGATCTTGAAGGTGTATAGGATTTTGATAGGCAGGGATGAAGAGAGCTGAAATGATTGCTGATGTTGGGGCCAGTGTGAAGAAAGCAGGAGAGACTCCAAATTGAAGCCTGTTGTCCATCTTAAAGACAGGATGTGAACTGGGCCTGAACCCTGACCAAGAGTAAGAAAACTGTTGCTAGTGAAAACCAGGTCTTGTGGAGACTTCCCTCCCTAAAGATGGCAAACACAGATTGTAGTTGAGGTCAGGTTGCCCCTGTTAGATTAACCATGGAGACATCCCCCAGCTTGTTAAGCATTGTTTGCCCCCCACCTTTAACCATAATTGTTTGTTCTCCTAGCACCTGCTTGTTGTAAAACTCAATCATATGTGACAAAGAGGTTGCTAACATATAACTAGTCAAGTAGTGGGGGGTATAAAACTGGGCCTCTCAGAAACATCAGGGTCCTTGTTGGGAACTGATTCCCCTTGGACCTGCTGGTATAGTAAACTGTACTCCATTGTCTTGCGTGTCCTCCAAGGTGTGTTTTTTGACTCTCGATTCCACAACACTGATGATTGCTCACACAGAATTTGGAGTCTATGGCAAATGTAAATAAATAAAAATGCTACCAATTTAAAGGTTATGTTGATTTAAACTCAGCAAGTTATAATTGGCTTAACAAGTATTTTCATCCTGTTAAGAGTAGTGAGTTAATAAATTAATTTATAAAACACGTGGAGTTAATTGGGTTCACATCTGTTGGCTATGCAATCTTTGGCAGGTTACTTAGCACATCTATGCCTCAGTTCCCTTACCTGTTAAAACTGAGATAATGGTTAAAACAGTGTCTGGCATGTCGTAACATTAGAAGTTAGAACACACCCTCTGTGTGTGTGCTCATTTGTGTCTGACTCTTTGCGATCCCGTGGACTGTAGCCTGCTCCTCTGTCCATGAAAATTTCCAGGCAAGAATACTGGAGTGGGTTGCCATTTTCTCCTCCTGGGGATCTTGCCAATCCAGGGATTGAACCCGCTTCTCTTGTGTCTCCTGCATTGATGGGTGGATTCTTTACCACTAGCACCATCTGGGAAGCCCAAGCAAACAATAAATTGTTGCTATTATTTTTTCTGAAACAAAGTCAGAAGTTTATGGAGTGAGATTGTTTCTTGAAGTCTCTCTGCATTACGGAGGTCCCATGGGCCAATTGTTGAAGGCGATGGCAACCCATTCCAGTACTCTTGCCTGGAAAATCCTGGGGACGGAGGATCCTCATAGGCTGCAGTCCATGGGGTCACGAAGAGTCGGACACGACTGAAGCAACTTAGCAGCAGCAGCAGCATGGGCCAATTTGCAGACTGACCACTGAAATTCTAGATCTAAGCTCTCTGCTCGTAGCCATGATCTGGAAGTCTTATACTGGGTAGAGTTTAGGCTTGAAAGGTTACCAGGAAAAAGGAACACATGTGTATTTCAAATCATATGTAGCTGGCAGAGAGGTTTGAAGCTTACTGAGTGTCACTTTGCTTGAAGTAGACAATTTTCCAGATTTAGTTACAGGATGCTCAGAGCTGCTGACACCTTTGTGAGCACAGGTGTGAGGCAGTTAGGCATGGATGTGTGAGATTTTTTTTTTTCAGCTGATACAAAGAAAGTCTGATTGCTTTGCTTTGGTGCGTAACAATAGGCAGAGCAGCTGTGGGCTCACGCTGGGATTACTGGGAGGGAACGTGTTTTCCTCCTGGGGTGGGGGGAGGTTTTAAATCTGGGAAGTTGCTTTGTGAAAGGGGCTGGAAGAAGTTGCTGCTGCAGGCTTCCTGGCTTTAGGAAGACCAGGTTTGTCAAGCTTACTTAAAAGGCCAACTACATTTATTTATTTTTTAGGGTACAAAAGCATTCCTAAAAATTGAAGGTGCTTCCTGAGTGTGTTTATGCTTTGTTAACATATAATAGACTGTTGACAGAGAGGAGTCAAAATGAAATTGTTTGCAGCTATGGGTCTTTGAAGATCCATGTGACTTGAGAGTCTGGGTTAGTATAAAAGTCAGATTCACTTTATTTATAATGTTTGTTTACCATTTATATTTGTTACTTTGTCCAGACTGGTACTACTCACCCCATGATAGGCTGATAAATCAAGAGACAGGGTGTTGGGGTGAGGAATAGCAACTTTGTTTGGGAAAGCCCACAAAGGAGACAGTGGTGGGCTAAAGAATCATCCTGCCCTGGTGTGGACATTAGTTTCTTTTGTGCTACCAAGAGTGGGGTGGGTGCGGGCTGGAGGCAAGATCAAAAGACAGTAGGTCTTACAAATGTTTTGATGCTGGCCAGCCCCCAAGGGGATTTGTTACATTGTTCATCCAGCACCTGTTGGAACTTGGGCCTGGTTGAGATGTTGCCTTGAACTAAGCAAAGGTATTTTATGCTACAGAGGGGGAGGTCAGGTTCACCGAAAATGATGTATCTTTTAAGCTAAAGGCCACATCCCTTTAGTGCTTAACTTGCCTGCCTGTTAGCACAGTGAGGCCCAATTGAAATGCCAGAATTTGGAGCAGAGAAAGGTTTATTGCAAGGCCAAACCAGGAGAGTAGATGGTTTGTATACAAAACCTCCCAAACTCTCGGGTGGTTTGGGGCAGGGGGCAGGTTTTTATAGGCAAAATTTGGGGTGAGGGCCGCAAGGTGTGTGGCTTTCTTCTGACTGATAGGTGATGAGGTAACAGGGTGGAGGTCCATGAATCTGGTGCACAGCCTGGAGTTACTGCATCCACCTGGGTGGAAGCCTTTAGTTCTTGCAGAAAAACTCAAAGATACTGTTTTGTATATCCTTTCCAGAGAAATGGGGAACTTGTCCTATGGCTGTAGTATTGTTTCTTGATTGCTGCTCCTTTGTTTCTGCATCCCCTCCCTTCCCTAATGAGCAGCTGTTTGAATCTGCCCTTTGGAACTCAGGGAAGGTCTAGGAGGCTGAATGAAGCCTATTACCTACAAATGAAAAACAGGGGACCCAGAAAGGCTTTTGTGCCCAGAAGGGCCCTACAGGGCCCTGCTCAGTTTCATGCCTGCTTGACCTAATACAACTAAGCAAAAGCAATTGAATACAAAGGCTTAAAGTAAAAGAATCTGATCACTTATGGAGTTGGGTTTGTTCTTCCAGATCACACATCGAGCTTCTGCGATGGATCAGGCATCGTAAGAGGCACTCGAGAAACAAGGATATTCCCAGTCCTCAAGGATCTTCCCTTCTGGTTTGCGAGGAAATGGTAAGTCCAGTAACAGATGTATGAAGTAGTGAACGGCAGCTAGTGGAGTGACTGGGGATTTTGTTTACTTCATCTCTGATCTCATGCCTCTCCCAGTGCCTGCTTGACAAATAGAGGTGAGAAGATTTTTAAATTTGCAATAGTAAGAGGGAAATTTTACACAAATGTGCTGGAGTCCAGAGTGTGCATAAGGTCCAGCCACTGAAGTGATTCATAGCAGCCATAGTCTTTTCTGCATTGAGGTCTCACCTCTTTGATGAATGAGCTCAGAGTCTTGTCTTTGGATGCTGCTGACTCTCTTCTTGTCATTTCCTTACCTTGTGAGGGTCTGTGCTCAGCTGAGGTCTGTTAAGATCCATCTCACAGGTTATTTGAGCCTGGATGCCCTAAACAGGTGAGGCAGCTCTCGGACTCTCTCATCTTCGTGGCTGCCGCTTCTACTTAGGACCAGAAGCGCTCACTGCTTTTCTGAAGAAATGCACAAAGTCAGGAGGGCAGCCACACTTGGCCCTAATCTGCTCAGAAGTTGAAGGTGGTGTGTGTGTGTGTATATATATATATGAGTCAGGAGCGAGGTATGAGGAAGAATTGACAACAGACGTAGAGATGCAGTTAGCCAAGGCACCAGTTTTGAGAAATCCATCTTCTTGGTCAGTTGGATCAGTTTCTGTTAGTAGTAAAATGGAATCTTTGAACTAGTTTGACGGGTTGGAATATTGAGAAACTTTCTTGCTCTTTTAATTCCAGTTCAGAAGGAACATTGCTTAGCTCACTTTCTGTGATATATAAACCAACCCCTGGAAAAATTACGAAGTCAGGAAAATTGGTCTTTGGTAGTTCCTCATCTTCACTCCCTTCCTGGCCTATTTCCTCCTCCTTATCCCCACGATGGTTTGTTCCTTCCTTTTTCCTTCCCTCCTAGATTCCCAGAGCCCACAGTCTATCTTCTGTCCTATCTATAAAATCCTGTCCTGTGAGAGCGTGGAGAACTGCTCCTTCATAAAGGAGGAATCACTGATGGCAGCCCCAAGAGCCACTGCGTAGAAGGGGACTCAGTTGGTGGGGTAAATCTCTATATGAAATTTTTGGCAGTTGGAAGTGGCTGGAGATAGGGGTGAGATGGGATGGAGGCATTTTGTTTCCTTCCTGAAGCTCCCTGAGTCTAATCTCAACAGGCAAGTGGACTTCTTGCTTAGTATAGTGATAGAGATCAGACTGACCTGGATTATACCCCGGATTCATTGTTTAATAGTTGTGTGGCTTTCAACAAGTTCTATAACATGTTTGTAACCAATCTGTGTCTCAATTTCCTCCTGAATGTGGGCGAAAATACCTGGCTTATAGGGTTATTCTGTGGATTTGGGGATGTGGTAAGGCTCTTGGCATGGGTGTTATCCCATAGAGTGATCATTTAAGTGTTTAGTATTTCAAGTGCCACCCTATTTATGGGACCTCTCTGCTCGGAAGGCTTCCATGATTTCTTGCTGTCCTAGAGAACAAAGTCCTAAACCTTGGTGCTTTCAACTCTGAGATTGGACCAAAAAATAAAATACTCTTAAGAATGCTTTCGGAGAAGGCAATGGCACCTCACTCCAGTACTCTTGCCTGGAAAATCCCATGGACGGAGGAGCCTGGTAGGCTGCAGTCCATGGGGTCGCTGAGAGTTGGACATGACTCAGTGACTTCACTTTCACTTTCATGCATCAGAGAAGGAAATGGCAACCCACTCCAGTGTTCTTGCCTGGAGAATCCCAGGGATGGCGGAGCCTGGTGGGCTGCCGTCTATGGGGTCGCACAGAGTCAGACACGACTGAAGCGACTTAGCAGCAGCAGCAGCATGAATGCTTTGGACAGTCTCTTTCCATCATCTTTGACTATGGAGTCAGACTTGATTGAAGGAGAGAGAGCTTTTCCTGGAGAGCAGTGAAATGTATATTCAGTTCAGTTGCAGTCGTGTCTGACTCTTTGTGACCCCATGGACTGCAGCATGCCAGGCCTCCCTGTCCATCACCAACTCCCGGAGTCTACCCAAACTCATGTCTATTGAGTTGGTGATGCCATCCAACCGTCTCATCCTCTGTCGTCCCCTTCTCCTCCCTCTTTCAATCTTTCCCAGCTTCAGGGTCTTTTCAAATGAGTCAGCTGTTCGCATCAGGTGGCCAAAGTATTGGAGTTTCAGCTTCAGCATCAGTCCTTCCAATGTGTATAAGCATAGGTAAAACCAGTCCTATTCTGTAGAAAAGCATGCAAAAATCTGACCTAAGTCCTCTTCACTTTGGGCAGCGCTTGGATAGATCCCAGAAGCATGCAGGGTATGCTGGTTCTCCGTGAATGGGTAACAGGTTCTAGTCACAATTAAACTGATGCTGAAGAAAATAAACCACACAGCTCAGGCACAGAGACCTTGAACTATGACCCTATTGTCCTGGCTTTCAGTCTGGTGGATTTTGAGGCCACTTTTCCTCTACTGACTGGAGAAGGAAATGGCTACCCACTCCAGTATCCTTGCCTGGAGAATCCCACGGACAGAGGAGCCTGGCAGCCTACAGTCCATGGGGTCGCAAAGATTCAGACATGACTGAGTGACTAACACTTTCTTTTCCTTTACTGAACCATGCTGTCTCCTGTTTTCTAGGGTGGGATAGATTTGGGGCTGAATAACAAAACTCCTTTTCAGCCATTAACAAATTAGTTGTAATTAATTTCTCAGAGGCACTGGCAATCCCATGTGTTACCCTAAGGAAAGGGGTCACTTAGACAGGAAAGTGTAGGTGAGAGACGGGAGATTCTACAGGGAGGTCAACAGCAGATGGTATTCAGCAATGGAAGGCAGCAGGAGGGCCCTGGGCAGCTGGAGAGCTTTGAAAAGAGGAATGCACCGACCAAGTGTCCTCTGCCTGTCAGGTGTACTTCATTTGCCTTTGGGGGCGGGAAGGGGGGATATATTGATGGCTGAGATTTAGGGTTGACTTGAAATCTGCAGAGGACAGGTCACCTAATACTGACCTTCAGACAGTGATGTTGAAGCTTGCATTCAAACAAGTTACTCTTTGCAGTTAAAATCTCCACAAATGAGTCCTTTTCGTAAGCTGCACTGAACATGCTCATGAATCATGCTTATCTATGGATTTACCGTTGAAGGGCTTAGAGATGCAGTCTATCAAAAGTGGCTTAGATCCTCATCCTGCCTCTAGGATTGTCATTTATGAACGTATTTGGATGGTTGGAGTCCCCATCATGGCACCTCCATAGAGCTTGGCCCAGACCCTAGTTTTTAGCTGTGCTTGTCTTGTGCTCTGACACCTCATGAGTCTTGCTATTTCTAAATTTTATGCAATTTAGATAAAAAAATTTGAAGATATTTCCAGGGAATAGAATACTCACATTGGATGACCGAGGAAACGTTTCCTGATCTCCATGTACCCAGGAAACCAAATTGGTAGGGCAGCTTCAGTGAATTGCCAAGAGCACTTAACACTTACCAGTGGTGTGACCTTGGTCAAGTCACTTTCCCTTGAGTCTGGTTTCCCTTCCATGATACAGGGAGTGATTTCCCTACTTCATAGGATTGTGGTATTGATTAAATGAGAAGGTGTTTGAAAGTAGATGATAATGTATGAATTGCAGAAGGAGCTCATCAGAGGAATAACAGCCTGGAAGAGGCAAAATAATATGTAAATATCAGGTATTAATGTCAAGAGGTATTGCAATCCAGTGGTTTGCAGTAGTTCCCAACCTTCCTGGCACTGGGGACGGGTTTCATGGAAGACAATTTTTTTCATGGACCAGGGGAGGAGGGATGGTTTGGGGATGATTTAAGCACATTACATTTATTGTGCACTTCTAATCTAATGCCACCTCTTATCTGACAGGAGGTACCAGTCCATGCCCAGAGGTTGGGGACTCCTGGATTACAGAATAGGCTCTGTAATCAAACAGCTTGGCCTCACATGATGGTGTTACCATTTATTAGCTGTGTCATTTTGTATGTTAAACTCTCTGAGGCTCAGTTTCCTTACCTGTAAAATGGGATAATAATGGAACCCGTTGCCATAGGGTAGTTATGAAGAGTAAGTTATTAATGAATGCTCAGTGCTTAGCACAGGACCTAGCACATAGTCAGCTGCTATTATGAACAAAGTAGTGAAACAGTAACCAATTCCTTGCAGTGTGCAGCAATGATCAACTTCCATACAGTCACATTTGATTATTAAATACCTTTGTTGTGAGGTTGGCAGGACAGATATTACCATCATTTTATGTGGGGGTTGATGAGCCCCTCAGGGATCCTCAGCAATGGTGAAAGGCCTTTGTTTTGGAACCCAGAGCTCTGGATTCTTAATGTCAAAGCCTGCCTCCTCTGCCTATGTTTGAAGCCTGACCTACCATATGGATTATCATCAAGTTATCAAATAAGCCACAGGCAAGGGCAAACGAGGCTTTGTCACTTCTTCTCTGTGTTGGGTAACACACCTGAATCAGAGCCCCCTCACTTTGGCTCCTATTACTAATAAATATATTTCATCATGAACTAGATTGCAGCTTCTTTCTAATAGAATTGAAGAATGTTACTGTCTATTGTGTTCTGTAAGCCTTTCCCACGCCTGTTTATTACAAAGCTATCTTTTTTTTTAAACTTCTTTGTTAATCACAGCAGATATCTCTGTCATTTGGGGACCCACTCTGTATTAATGAATATGGATTGGACTCCTCCTAATTGTTCTCTGAATACCTCCCAATTTTCAGGAGGGTAATTGATTTCAATCAACTTCTTTAGCACACTCTCTATACTGTTGAAACCTATAATTTTCAAGTTCAATATTTGTGTGCTCACACCCTCAGGAGTGCTTCAGTTATATCCTGTTTTAATCCCGGAATTCTAACCAGTCACCAACTTGGAGTATATTTATCATTAAACTCATTTATTGTTTAGTATGGCTGGGCCATGCTTTAAGACATAACTCATATATGACCTCTAAATTTTCTGAAAAGTCAAATTACAAGAGCACTTTTAAATTTAAACTACAATCTACTTGGCTTTAGTGAAGAGTTTATTGAAATGTTTCCCATGCCTTTAGCTGTATAATAGTCTGGGGTGAAGAAACTAAAGGTCACATGTTAGGTGTTTACTGTGGACAATTAGTCAAAGAGGACACACTCAGAAATAAGCTCGTTGGGAAGACACTAATTCATTTACAAAAATCCAGTTTTAGTTTAACTTCTAGAAATGCAGATAATAAATATATTTGGATACAGTTCCATATAATAGCTTTTTCTAGTTTTGAAAAAATTTTCCCATCCTAGATTTTTTCCTTTTTCCCCCCTCAAGTGCATGTTCAAAGATCTATGGTGATTTACTATTTTTCTATGTAATTTGGAACAGCTAATTTTACCCTACACTAGATACTGTATCATTAGTTCAGCCTCTAAGAGCTCAAAGCTTATCAGATATTTTTGGGAGGAATACCTAAATTGAGAATAGCTGCTTTCATCACTATATTTGTACTGCAGTTAACCTCATTGAAGTTCTTACTGCCATTCTTCAGCTGGACTGTTGCAAAAGCTTAACTGGTCTTCCTCTCATCTCCCTACGTCAAGTTATCACACACTATTGCCAGAATAATCTCACCCAAACATATGCTTTCCTTTGTTAGGTCTGCAATGGCTCCCTGTTACCACTGGCCTGGAATGCCAGATCCCATAATCTGAATTAAAAATTTACCTTTCCAACTCTATTTGCTATTATGACTTCACATACCATATGCTCCAGCCAGCCTAACTATTGTGATTCCTTGACAATAGGAATTGTCCATGCACGTTTATACGTACCCCTGTGTACATACCCCTGTGTCTACTTCGGCTGATCCTTCCATCTCCAATAATACTCTCTTCACCACCTTTCTCCCTCTGCATTTTACGCATCTGCATTTGTTAGGGTAAACAGGGGGCCTCCTCCCCTCCCCCATTTATAACAAAGTGACCATAGAGTAAAAAGGCTTTAAAAATTCAGAAGTTCACTTTTTTCTCACGTGAAAGCTCTGTTGTGTTTCAGAATGATAGTGGCTCTGCTTTGCATCTTCATTTCAGAATTTAGGCTTCTTTACAAGTTGTCAATTCAACAAGTTACTGCTCTAGCATTCCCTAAGATGTGATTCTCATTTGAATGGTCGAGGCTTCCCCACCTCCCCCCCAACACACATCCAGGATCTAGCTGGAGGAAGAGGAAAGTGAATAAGGCATGCCCACTCTGTCAAGGTGGAGGCCTGGAAGTGGTACATGCCACTTCTCAGATTCCATCAGAAATTAGCCACACACTCCGAGAGAGGCTAGGCAATGTAGTCTAGCCACGCATGTGGAAGAAATGGAGGGCAAATTTTGGTGGCCAGCTAGAAGCTTGTCACATTGTTGAAATCTGACTCACGTGCTGCCTCCTTCAGATTTTTCTTGAGCCCCTCAGCTGAAAACGATTTCTCTTTTGAACTACTCTAGCCTGGGGATTCTGACTGTCAAGTGTATCAGAATCTCCCATGGTTCTTGTTAAAACTATAGTCTTGGTATTAGCATATACACTACTATATATAATACATAAATAAGGACCCACTGTATAGTACAGGGAACTGTGTTCAATATCTTGTAATAACCTATAATGGAAAAGAATCTGAAAGAATGTATATACAACTGAATCACTTAGCTGTGTGCTTGAAACTAACAACATTGTAGATTATGATAAAATAAAAAGATTTAAGATTGCAAAGGGAAGGGAAAAAAATGAGTCTGAATCAGAGCAGGGCCTGAGAGTCTGCACTGTTTACAAGCTTCTCAGTAATACCCATGTACTGGTAAGCAGAACATGTTTTGAGTATGGAGGTTCAAACCTATTTTCTGTTCCCCATCTGTGGGATGTAACTTTTCCTGCTTCGTAGTAGCTATTCCTGTGCGTATCTTAACCTCCTTACTAGACAGTTGACTCTCATGGTAGACTTGGGATCTCATTGGCATCTTTCTCACCATGCCTCCCTCCAGCACCAAGAATAGTCTTGTACATTTAGAGGTACTTAATAAATATTTGAATAATTGAGCAGTGTCAAGTAATTCAGAATGTTGAGCATAAACTTTCAAAAAGCAGCACTGTTTGTGCCAAGTTCTGGACTATGCTTAGTGCAATCACTTGTTTGGAAATGCTTTATTGGAAGCCCTCACGCCCATGTAGCCCAGCCAAACCCAGGGAGAAGCTGCCAGAGAGCTGAGCGAAGTGGAATTTAGCAAATGGAGACCACATTTTATCAAGGACTTTTCCCCTCCGTGTACTGTGGAAATGCTAATACCTGTGTTTAGAATTCATTTCCAGGGTCTTTCTCTGTAACAAGAGTGGGTTGTTTTCATTTGTTTGTTTTCACATGTGTGTGTGCATGTGCTCGTGTGTGCACATGTCCATGCCCACAGGGCCTCACAAGCCAGTGTGATAAATTTTGTTGAACTGGCAGTTTTTCCACCTGGAAGCACTCAATGATCTTTCATTTGGAAAGTCTCAAGTTGGGCTCCAGTTAAGACTGGATGAGAAAGACCCTTCTCAGCTTGGCACCACGTTAGCTTGTTCTTTTCTCAATCCTGACATATGTATTCATGTTCTGGGCCTTGAGGGTTGGAGTAGAAGAAGAGAGAGGGCATGAGGTAGGCTGGGGTTTTAAGACCAAGGCCATTTGGTAATCTCACTCGAACCACATGGAGCAAAATAAGACTTGAGGTCTCCTGTCTTGCTTCTCTTGCAGGCAGGATGAAACCTCTACCTGGAAATTGAGACAGGACTGAAGTTTCCCTTTGGGGTTGTATGCAAAAAGATTTCACAGGGAAATGATTCACGTTGTGAAGATCTTAGAGATTCTTAGCCTAGTTGAAGAAATGAGTTTTAGTCTCTCTTAACCCCACCCCACAATTGACTTAAGGCAGCAATCACAAAGCACAGAACTTCATTGTGGGCTCCTCACTTGTCACCTGCAAGGCTTGCCTGTTCCTTGGTAGTACCTTTTTAGCCCTTAATTCCATTAGTAGGCTTTGGAATTGAAAAAGGAATATTCAGACATGCTACTCATTTTTCCTGACCCCTCACTTTCCTTACTGTGATGATGTAAGGGTTTACAATATTATCTGCATGTCATGTCTTGATAAGTTATTGCACGTTATTGTACAGGATTTTGTAAGTATTTTAGATGTTTTAGCCTTTCCCTATCCTTGGTGAGACCTTATAGCATCATGAGAATAAAAATGTTCCTAACAGGGTTGGGACTATGGTGAGGCATGTCAGGTCCCTAGGGAGGAAAATTTAAGGAGGTGCTCACTTGACAAGTATAACCCTGTTCTTACCAGACCCTGAGAGTGAGAGTTTCCTGAAATCTTGTGCCTAGGAGCCTGTCTGGCCTTCTCCTAGTTCAGGTCCTAGCTGTCAAAGCAGAGACCCTGAAGTACCAGTGTTTCTGAGATTATTTGGAGAGTAGAGTCCATTCTTTAACCCCCTTTGTTTTTGGTAAATGCAGGGATCCTCCACATGCAGACAGGAGACACTAAAAATAAAGCTCAGCAATAATGTTTTTATTCATTGCGTGAATATAACTGTCATTCTCTTCACTTGCCCTCCATGCTGTAGCTAAAGAAAGTCTTGACAGAGACTTCTAACAAGCACACATTCATTATTAGTTTTGGGGCTCTCCTTGGATTTAACTCTTGACATTGGTCTCAAAGCCCCTTGAATTTTCAGACCATCAATGGCACATCTCACTGCAGACAAACACATTCCTCTGCTGCCTAACAATACCCACTTGCAAGGTGTACGTGAATACCACCTAATTAGCTGTGACATGCATTTTTGGCATATGTCGGAAGTTAAAGCCACTTCCTTAGAGGAACTCAAACTCTGAATTTATCTTTATTAAGGCCTTGTCCAAATGATAAATATACACTGCCTCCTTGCTATCTACTGCTTGGAAATAAATCACTTTAGGATTGATTTGCTAACGACTTTCTTCACTCCAAGTGTCCTCCTGCCCCAGAGGTCATGCTGTCCTTCTTCACAAACACTGGTAACCAAACAGACCCGAAGCTGGCCATGCAGTGAACGAAGTGAGGAAACTGGCACGAGGGGAAGTGATTTCCTTCACACAGTCCAGAAAAAGCAGCTTTACAGGCACAATATTCTGGGGGGGAAAAAAGCCCACCAAACAAGTGTGGGGTTGCAAAGAGTAGGACATGATTGAACAACAAGTGTGGAGTATGTGAGTGAACAGATGGGGTGTGTTCACTCTTTTAAAGCAAAATACTATGAACTTTGGTACTTCAGGAAGTACAGACTCCTCCAGGAGTCGGCTGTACTGGAGTGGGGAGCCTGTCCCTTCTCCAGTGGATCTTCCTGACCCAGGAATACAACTGGGATCTCCAGCACTGCAGGCAGATTCTTTACCGAGTTATGAGGGAAGCACCCAGGAGTCTGCTAGGTAATTGAATAAGCAAAACTGGCTGTGTAGGAGACATTCTTGAGGGATGTGGACTTCTGGGAAGCAGAAGAGATATTTCTCATCCATACCAGACTTCTCTTGCCACATGGGAATGTGGGCCAAATCTTGTTAGATCTTTTGATTCTTCAAGAGGATGTATATGATTATTTTTTTCCCTAACACAACATTTCTGTCCTTTTATGTTGGAAAGTTAAACTTTTTAAGTTACTATGAGGGACAAAATATCCCAGAAGGAAAGATTTATCTCCCTAAGTCTTGAACTCTAATGCCAGCCAAGTTCCTTGCTCAGGATCACAACTTAAAAAAAAAAAAATTTTTTTTTGATGTGGATCATTTTTAAAGTCTTTACTGAATTTGTTACAACTTTGCTTCTGTTTCATGTTTTGTTTTGTTTTGACTGTGAGGCATGTGGGACTTCAGCTCCCCAACCAGGGATCGAACTTGTGCCCCCTGCATTAGAAGGCAAAGTTTTAACCACTGGTCTGTCAGGGAAGTCCCAGGATCACAACTCTTGATTCACTTGGTGACATTTGATGATTCTGCCAGTCAAGATTTGGTTGTATATTCTTAAGATAACCAGATATTAAGGTTTTATTTTCAAAAGTCAGGTTTGTGATGATCTTTGTCTCATTGTACTCACTAAGCTCCTTCTGGCAGAACACAACTGTAGACACCTGATTTCCATTAGCACATGCAGCTAACTGTTCTTCCTTTACCTTTAGAGTGAGGCCACAAGCACCCTGGGAACTTTCTGCTTCCTAAGGAAGCAACTTGGCTTTCTTAAAATTCTTCACATCTTGCTTGTCTCAACTCTTTGCTTCTTGGCCCTTTTGAATCCTCCTGACTGACTTCTGAATTTGTCAGCTGTTGACTAGTAGAGGTGGAGCTCGAATCTAGGTGACTCCATTCTTGAAGGAATATGTTCAAGTTTATTCCTTGTGGATTGAAGTAATGTATCTTAGATATGCCTAGAGGCCTCTGTGTCTTGTGTCTGCCTGGCCTGCCCCTGTGATCTAAGATGTGAAATTACTTCATGGTCTGTGGAAATTCAAACACATCCAGGGGAGCCTCATATACTTCTTGGTCATTCTTGCTGACCCTGTCACACACTATATTTACTTGGTATGAAACATACCCAGTATGTATGGGCTTCCCAGGTGGCTCAGATGATAAAGAATCCACCTGCAGTGTGGGAGATCTGAGTTCAGTCCCTGGGTTGGGAAGATCCCCTGGAGGAGGGCTTGGCAACCCACTCTGGTATTCTTGCCTGAAGAATCCCCATGGGCAGAGGAGCCTGGTGGGCTACAGTCCATGGGGTCGCAAAGAGTCAAACATGACTGTGTTTCACACAACACATAAAACATAGGCTCTGCCTCTCTCCCCATCAGGCTCTGCGTCTCCTGGCCAAAACACCCATGAGCTCAGTAGACTTTCTTCAGCACGTATGTGGGCAGAGTCATGTCATCACTCACCCCCAACATGTCACTTCCCCTGTTACTTTCCATCTCGGCTCCTCACTTCCCTTCCTCCTATTTTGTCCTGACAATGCTAAATTTCTCCCCTATACTGGCAGAGCAGCCACTTCATTCTTCTGTGTCCTTGTTGCCGGTTATCACTTGGGTTGTTCAGGTTGGGATCATCTTTGTGAACTTGTTAAAAACATTCTTCTTGTTCATTAACAAAAGTATCTAGGGCTAAAAAACCTTGTTGTCCTAAAATCTTAGGCTCACAGTATTTTGCTGTTTGAAATTGGACCAGGAATAATGGAATATCCCATTCTTAACCTGTAAACCGCCTTGATTTCCAGTCCAGTTGCAGAACTTCATGGGATTTTGAGAACACCATTCCACGTTTATCTTAATTCTGTAGTTACCAAGGAGGTAAAACCCTGTGTCCACTTGTCAGCTCAGGGCTAAGGTTCACCCTTTTATACACAAGCCCTGCTCTATTTTGAGACCATCAAACCATGGCTTCATTTACATTGTACCTACACACTTCTCCCCCACATTCTGCTTGCCTGATCCAAAATAATGCTGTCCCTTCCTTTGTTTGGTGAGGTTACATCATGGTTTCTCTAGTGTGCAATCTCATTTGCTGTAGCAAGTTAATAAAGCTAATATCTGACTACCAGGGAGTCAGTGGCTATCTTTATCAAATGGGCTTTATGGTGATAAAGCCACTGCTTTATCTGCTCCATTGCTCCAAGCACTTATTAAAGTATTTGTTCCTATACATGCAATTTTCTTCCTAAAAGAACCTATCTTTCACTGTACTAAAACTTTCACAAAGGCAGGGAATTTTGTCTGTTTTCTTCACTCCAATAGAACAGTACTTGGGATGTGTTGACAGAATGAATGAATTCTGTTAATAGCACTTACAGTTATATAAGAATGTGGAGATCATTTTATAAAACAATATGACACCTCATTTTAGCTTCCCTTGAACCCTGCCTTGAGTTGTGGAATCGGAAAGACCTGGGATAGACCATGTCTTAGTTTCTTTAGGCTGCTATAACAAAATACTATAGACTGAGTGGTTTATCAACAACAGAAAAATATTGCTTGTAGTTCTGGAGTCTGCGGAGCTTAAGATCAGGGTGCCAGCATGGTTGGGTTCTGGTGAAGGCCTGCTTCTGACTTGCAGACTGTGACTTCTATTGTTTCATGGCAGAAGGGACAAGGGAGTTCTTTGAGGTCGCTTTTTATGAGGGTGCTAATCTCACTTATGAGGATTCCTCCCTTGTGACCTAATCACCTCCCCAAATGCCCCACCTTGTAATACTTTGCAGTTAGAATTTTAGCATGGGAATTTGGGGGGAGATACATTCAGTCTATAGCAGACCCCTATTCCAACTTTTAACTAGTGTATGATTTGGGGTGAATTATTTAATCTCTTTATATGTTAATTTTTTAATTAAAATTATTTTAGACCGTAAAGTGGGGATGATGCTACCTATCTATCTTGATTGTTGTGAGGATTAGGTGAGGTGATTTATGTAAAGAGCTTATCATGCAGTCTGGCACATGTGAAGTTAAACATCAGCTAATCTTCTTCACTTTAACTCTCCTTGGCCATCATCGTTCCAGATGCTGGGGACTTACGGACCTCTGCCACCGTCAGCACTAAATTTCATTTTGTGTAATACTAGAGTAACATATGTATGTTGTCTTTGTTTAGTTGTAAACTCTGACAGGGCAAAGTCCATGCCTTATCTATCCAAGTATCACTTTAGATAAATGCATCCATATATCACTGGCACATTGTAAACACTCCAAATATTTGTGTTTGGAAAGTCTGCCTGAAAAGGAAGACTTCAGTAAGTGTACAGAGCCAAGCCTGATTGGTGAGTGCAGAGCATGCAGTGAGTGCTAGATGATGATGACCCAGCATTGACAGCTGCTTTCCTGAGCAGTTTCAGAAGCTAACAACTAAAGAGAAAGGGGTAGGGGCAGTGAAGGAGCTTTTGGGAGTGCTGTGTGCCCCTGCTGAGTGTGCATTTGAATGCCCCAGGGGAAATGAGAAGGGGCCAAGGTGGTGGGTATGGAGAAAGAAAGTGAAGTCACTTAATCATGTCTGACTCTTTGCGACCCATAGACTGTAGCCTACCATGCTCCTCCATCCATGGGATTTTCCAGGCAAGAGTACTGGAGTGGGTTGCCATTTCCTTCTCCAGAGGACCTTCCTGACAGGGATCGAACCTGGGTCTCCCGCATTGTAGGCAGATGCTTTACCGTCTAAGCCACCAGGGAAGCCTAAGAATACTAGAGTGGGTTGCCATTCCCTTCTCTGGGGGAATCTTTCTTCTTGATCCAGGGATCAAACTTGGGTCTCCCACATTGTGGGCATATCCTTTACTGTCTGAGCCACCAGGGAAGCTAAGTGTGGTGTTTTAATTCCTCTGTTTTTGGGGAATTGCCACTTGAGTCCAGCCTATCAATTTGAGCAGCTGGGGAATTCTGTATAGTTAACCTGTAACTAGGGACCATTGTGTTGAGTTGTACTGGAGTTTTGCTTTCCTGGCAACCAGGTGGGGATCTGCGCCCCCTTTGCTGTTTTAGTCCCTCAGGGATCTGACACTAAAGGCAGAGCAAGCAGGCTGAGCTCTGAGTGGCTCTCCACTTGGGGAGTATTCATGGCAACTGCTATCTCGGCCCCTCTCACACGCTCTGTCTGATGCAGGACTGAGTAAAGGGAACAAGAGCCAAGACCGAGGGGATGGTAAGAGGGCAGGGTTTCTTCCACATCCCTTACCTTCACAAATTTACTCCTTTTTATTTTTCCCTCTCCCTTTCCCAGTGTCCTAGTCCTCTTTAGTATTGGGTTGGCCCAAAAGTTCACGTAACGTGGAAAAACCTGAACAATCTTTGTGGCCAACACGGTATTCTCCAGGGGGTTACATTTGATGAAGACTAAGGTCCCTTTGAGCTTCTGATGCACTAGTAAACTAGATCTCTAGGGGGAAAAGCCCTGATGTGTAATGTTTGCCGGTTTCTGTAGTATAAATATTCCCATTCAGGTGGACTTCCAACTTGTAGTCACTGAATGTGGTTTGGGGAGATGCTGTGCATCTTTGGCTATCGTGAAACAGTTTGTGCTCACTCCAGCATCCCATTGCCTTGAATTCTTAACGTGACCCTTTTTCTCTCCATTTCCACATACAGTCCTTTTGCAGTATCTACAATACCAAAATTAGACTATAAAGCTCCTCATACTCAAAAAGCAAAAAAGGAAAGCATCCCTTGCAGACTTAATACACATATATTATGATATCAAGATTGTGTCAATGATGGGTGCTGGCTGCTAATTTCAGTGGTAATTAGGGCCAAAGCAGGTGGCTCAGCTGTAAAGAATTCGCTTACCAAGTAGGAGACCTGGGTTCAATCCCTGGGTCTGGGAGATCCCCTGCAGGAGGAAATGGCAACCGACTCTAGTACTCTTGCCTAGAAAATGCATGGACAGAGGAGCCTGGCGAGTTGCAAAGAGTTGGACATGAGTTAGTGACTAAGTCATGCCAAAGCAGCAGGAAAGACTAGGTTTTGTGGCTCTCTAATGGTCTATGTGAATTAACAAAAGCCTCTCAAAATCAAGCGTCAGGTATGCTGGTCATACATCCCCTGAGACACTATTTATGACAGACTTGTCTCTCCACTAGTTATGGTAAAGCTGACAGGGAGCAGTATTAACAACATATACACAGGTACAACATTATTCACTCTGGTATTTTACATTTTTCCCATGCCCTCACAACATTCCTCTGAAAAAGGCTCCCCCTCCTTTAATATAGCAATTTCTGCTGCCAGTAGAAGCCTCTGCAAATTAAATGTGTTTAACTTGGAAGACAGGGATGAATGAAAAGAGCTGTAGCTGCTTGCAACTGGTCCAGGTGGGGGAAGCAGAGAGACAGCTAGAGTGGAGCTTGGCCAGAACCGTTTAACCCGTGTAAGGTTTGGTCCTAAATCCTTTCATTTTCAGAGGTATCTCCTGTTCATTCTTCAGCCTCTGTGCAGCTGCCTCAGAGAGTCCCTCCTTTCCTATCTGTTTCCAGGTTGAAGCTGTTGCCCAACAAGTTTTCTAGTCACTTGGAAACACCTAAACAAAATGCACTAGGAGAGTAGTGACAATTTGTGTGTGTGTGTGTGTATGTATGTATGTGTATAGTCAGCAGTGACAAGGAGCCTGTGGTGTGCTGGTAATGGTTCCTAGAGAAAAAAAGGATATGTGGATGTATTCCTACATTTTACTAACATAGGATAGGTAGCACACAATTAAAAAGATATTAATATGTATTACTCCTTAAGTTTCCTGTAGCCAGTTTATTCCCACAGAATGCTGATTCCTCCCCCCCAGGCTTCTTGTAATTTATTTGTTATTCCCAAGCAATAGCTCCAAAAGTTTTGTATTTTATAACACTCTTGATAAGAAAATAAAATTTAAATAAAAATACATTCTCAACAACACATTTATACACAAATTCACTACATTGTTTTGATAACTTTTTCAAACTGGACACTGTAAAAACCAATATCTCCTAGCAACATATTTTCTTTATTCTTGAAGAATTCTATCCATATCCAACCTATGGTTGTGATGAACCAATATAGTCCAGAGGTAGTGTTGGTGGATATTTTCAAATCTGTTAATGAGGAAGATGGAAGTGAGACAACAGAGATGTCAGGGCAGAACTTCATTTATTCATTAGTGATGTGAGCAAACTTCTTGTTGAATTAGATGACAGTTTTCAAAATACTGGAAGAAAATGTCCTTCCATTTTGTGTTAGGCATAATGTAATAGCTACAGCTCCAACACAAAATGCTGTTAAACTTAATTTGTGTTATGAACACTTTTGCTGTCACTTTTTTAAAGTCTAGACAACCAACCGTGTGATAAATCAAGTCTTGATTTCTAGCATATTCAAATTTCCATGTTGTAAGGCTTGCACCACCCATTATAATTGTAAAGTAACTGAACGAGAAGTCAGAAGTGATGGGCAAGGGCATGCTATTACAAGGTTTTTCCATTGCATGCTGCTGCTGTAAGTCGCTTCAGTTGTGTCCGACGCTTTGCGACCCCATAGATGGCAGCCCACCAGGCTCCCCTGTCCCTGGGATTCTCAGGTAAGAACACTGGAGTGGGTTGTCATTTTCTTCTCCAATGCATGAAAGTGAAAAGTGAAAGTGAAGACACTCAGTTGTATCTACTGTTAGTGATCCCATGGACTGCAGCCTACGAGGCTCCTCTGTCCATGGGATTTTCCAGGCAACAGTACTGAAGTGGGTTGCCATTGCCTTCTTCCATTGCATAGACAGACACAAATAACCTTGACAGCATAGAAAAAATAGTAAAGATGTAGTACAGGAATTAGGAAGAGGGTTTGGAGTATTAAACCTTTCTTTTAATATAATTTGTATAGTGCAGATATGCATCATTGAACTTCAAAAACACTTTTTATATTGGGGTGTTTTCTGATTAACAATGTTGTGCTAGTTTCAGGTGAACAGCAGAGGGATCCAGCCGTACATATACATATATCTATTCTCTCTCAAACCATGCCCACCCCCATTCAGGCGGGCACATAACATTAATGGCTGTTTTTAACAACCAGCTCACAAACTATCTGAACATTTAAAAATTGACTCCTGTGAGCTAGAGTAGGCCAACTTCAGCACATGGGTAAGGAAACAAACTTTGCAGGACTTCTATATGGGCTAGAGACTGCATGTATCACTTCTCTTAACAATAACAGTATATAATTCAATACCACTGGCTCTTGTTCTACCTACTTCTGGCAAGGTCTCAATCCCCTCTTGTGTCTTTTGAAATCCTTCAGGAAGTCTCTAGTGGGCATGTCTCATATGATTATGAATAAGTCTGCTCTTGCCTTGTATTGTTGCTGCTTTGCTGGAGTTAACTGGGTATCCACCTGTTCTTATTATCTCTCTTTAATGCTCTGCTGTTTTTGCTGCCATTACTTTCTTGAACTGTCATGGCTCCTCCTGACTCTGTTGCTCTTCTTCTGGGTATTGACAACAAAGCACAGAAGTGTTCCTGGTACCAGAGCACCTGAACAGTTTGTCCCCAAAGTAGAGGAGAATGTGTCTCTCATTTGTTTCATATTTTTTGGAAGGAGTCTTCAGAGCTGATGGTAATCTTACCAGTTTTTTTAATAATCGTTTTGTTTCAGAATAGTTTTTAGATTTACAGAAAATTTGAGACGGTAGTACAGGGAGTTTCTCCTATTAATATATTATTGTGGTACTCTTGTCGCAGTTAATGAATCAATATTATACATCATTATTAACTAAAGTACATGCTTTATTCAGATTTCCTATTTTTCCTAATGTTCCTTTCCTGTTAAAGGGTTCCACCCAGGATACCACATTGCGTTTAATAGTCATGTCTCTTTGGATTCTTCTTGGCTGTGACAGTTTCTTTTAAGACTTTGTTTTTGATGACCTTGACAGTTCAGAGGAGTACTACTGGTCAGGGTTTTTGAGTAATATCCTTCAAGCAAGATTTGTCTAATGTTTTCATGTTTCATGTTTAGACTTGGGTTTGTAGTTTTGAGGGAGAAGACCGCAGAGGTAGAGTGCCCTTCTCATATCAAGGGTACCTGCTGTCAGCGTGACTTACCACAGTTGATGTTGAACTTGATCACTTGGTTGAAGCAGTGTTTTTCAGATGTCTCCACTATAAAGTTCGTCTTTTTAAAAACACCTTTCTACATGGTGCCCTTTGGAAAGTGAAAGAAAGTGAAGTTGCTCAGTCGTGTCCAACTCTTTGTGACCCCATGGACTGTAGCCTACCAGGCTCCTCCGTCCATGGAATTCTCCAGGCAAGAGTACTGGAGTGGGTTGCCATTTCCTTCTCCAGGGGATCTTCCCAGCCCAGGGATTGAACCCAGGTCTCCCACATTCCAGGCAGATGCTTTAACCTCTGAGCCACCAGGGAAGAGCAAAATATTTCTTTGAGCCCCATTTTGTGGGGGGTGGTGGCAAGAACTGGAATGGGTTGCCATTCCCTTCTCCCAGAGATCTTCCTGATCCAGGGATTGAACCCGGGTCTCCCACATTGTAGGCAGATGCTTTACGATCTGAGCCACCAGGGAGCCACCAAGTCACAATACACAGCCAGTGTTTAAGGAGTGGGGAGTGTCTTGAGGGTAGAGTATTGACATAAATTATTTGGAATCTTCTCCACAGGAGACTTGACTCTCCTCACTCATTTGATTATCTAATCATTTATATTAATATTAGTGTGGACTCATGGATATTTATTTTAAACTTTGGGTTATAACCTAGTATCAGTCAGTCAGTCAGTTCAGTCACTCAGTCGTGTCCGACTCTTTGCGACCCCATGAATCGCAGGACGCCAGGCCTCCCTGTCCATCACCGACTCCCGGAGTTCACTCAGACTCATGTCCATCGAGTCAGTGATGCCATCCAGCCATCTCATCCTCTGTCGTCCCCTTCTCCTCTTGCCCCCAATCCCTCCCAGCATCAAAGTCTTTTCCAATGAGTCAACTCTTCGCATGAGGTGGCCAAAGTACTGGAACTTCAGCTTTAGCATTATTCCTTCCAAAGAAATCCCAGGGCTGATCTCCTTCAGAATGGACTGGTTGGATCTCCTTGCAGTCCAAGGGACTCTCAAGAGTCTTCTCCAACACCACAGTTCAAAAGCATCAATTCTTCGGCACTCAGCCTTCTTCACAGTCCAACTCTCACATCCATACATGACCACAGGAAAAACCATAGCCTTGACTAGATGGACTTTTGTTGGCAAAGTAATGTCTCTGCTTTTGAATATGCTATCTAGGTTGGTCATAACTTTTCTTCCAAGGAGTAAGTGTCTTTTAATTTCATGGCTGCAGTCACCATCTGCAGTGATTTTAGAGCCCCCCAAAATAAATTCTGACAATGTTTCCACTGTTTCTCCATCTATTTCCCATGGAGTGATGGGACTGGATGCCATGATCTTCGTTTTCTGTATTTTTGAATTCGCCTACTTGCTAAAATTTATGTTTAACTCCAAAATCAATACTTGTGGCACAGTCATGTTCATTTGCTGACATGCAGGAAAATAAACTTTAGTAGCCTGACATGCATGTTTCCAGCTGAGGCTGAACAAGGTGATGCTCTGCCTTCTTATTTTATAAGTAAGCAAGTAGCCTTTTCATGGTCTATTTAGTGGCACACTTTCCCTATTTTTGTGGGTTTTTTTTTCATTGGTAATTTCAAACTTTAAAATGCATTCCAAGCTTAGCGCTGAAGTACACCCTAGTGTGTTCCTGTGTACAAGAAGGCTGTGATGGAGAGAACATACATGTGTTAGATAAGCTTTGTTCTGATGTGAATTACAGGCCATAAGTTTAATGTCAATGACTCAATATATATAAATAAGTTGCCTGTAAGCAGAAACCCACATAAAACAAGCTTATGTGATTATTGGTTAAAGAGAACATTGTGATCAGAGGCTTACAGGAAAATAATCCTGTATTTACCCTAGGAGCAGTGGTTCAGTATTCACCAGTTTGGTGCTTGTGGAGACATTATAGAACAAAACTACCATGATTAAATGAGTAGTCTGTCCTTTATAAAATTCTTGCTAAAATGGTTCTCACTTTGGCCATTGGAAACACTTTCGTTTGACACCTGCATCTTTTTGTCCTTTTTGATATACTGTCATCAGTCAGGTTTTTTCCCCAAAGCTTTCTTAATTTCTGGTAATTTCTTAATTTCTTGTCCCATTCCTGGAATCAGTCATTTCTCCAAGGAGCCCTGGTTCTTTTTCTTGGAGAATGGTATTGGAAACCAAGATCTGGGCCCTAGGTGTGTTTGTTGCTATTGAGGTGCCATCACTTCTAGGCCCTCTTAGCTGACAGAGTAAGGAGATATGTGTATAAACATGACTTGGTACAGATATACATATATCTATAAATATTTCTATATGTGACCATAATCTGTATGAAGCTAAACATTAGTTTAAAGTGATGTCTTCAACTCTATTACCATATGGATCATTCTAGCCTCTTCCCTTAATTGTCTATAACCTCCTATTCAACAGTAAGAAACCTAGCTCTCATCAGCTGTCATCCATGTACTTAATTGTTCAATTCTAGTATACATGTAGAGTGGCTTCAGAATTATTAACCTTCAGCCCCGTCATAAACAACTTTCTCAGAGTATGGTGGATAGGTACAGTTCCTGTTGTTGTTAGTAGTCCAGTCTCCACTCACCTCCAAAGTTACTTAGCTTGACACTTCTTCCCTTACAGCTCTGAGTGATACTCTTTAATGTCCTTATTTCATTCTTCCTTCTTCAGACATAAGATGTGGGATTGGGCTAGGAAACAGATTCAGGATCCCTGATGACTAAGCTATTTTATCCCCTCCTGCTCTATCTCCTGATCAAGGTCCGTGTGCCTTATTCTTTCCTGTTCTGCAGTTATTCTCCAGGCACTTCCTCACCTTAGGCAGAAATAGCTTTCTTTTGGGTTGTTTACAGATTGTACCAGATGTACCCAAACATGTTTGAGTCCTAGTTAGATACAAGATGTGACCCTAGTTCTACTTGCTTCATCTCATTTAACTTCACTTAATTCTCATACAAATAGTTCCTAAAATTTATTAAGCACTTTCTATTAGGCATTTTCTAGGTGTATTAGAAGTGTTAACTGGATTAAACCTCAACATCTTATGAGGTACGTGATCTGTTAATAACCTGCCATTTTATAGGTAGGAAACAGAAGCTCAGGGGTTAATTTGCTCAAGGTCATACACTTCAAAGTCTGTGCTCTTTCTATTAGACAACACTGCTTCAAGTTACATAGCACTTAAACCTGAAACTTATGATTAAAAACAATTTTATGTCTTTCTTTTAGAGAATAATTTTTAGGAATTTAAGCCATTGTTGGCCATAGTAAAATATAAGGCAATTTGGATGGTTATTGATGCATTGTATTTCTTGTATAATTTGTCCCACATCTTTCTAAATGGTTCTTGCTGTACCCACACTCTTTAGTCAAGGTAACTGGGCAGAAAAATCCACAAAGAGAAGGAATACTGCAGATGACCAGAAACTGTTTTCCTACTTCTGTTCCTCTCCCACCCTTAGCCATTTCTGAGATGTTTGTTGAACTGAAATGTGTTTATCTACTGAGCATTTTGCACAGGCATTGTGCTAGATGCTAGTAGGGAATAGAGAAATGCGTCAGGGATGGTTCCACGGTTTGACCTTTCAGCTTGGTGGGGAGGAACAATGAGTATCTAAAATACAATTTTGAGGACTATGGAAAGGGAATACAATTCTGACTTACTAAGAGGCCCCACCTGCTCTTTTGGGGGCTTTATCTTCTGTGCTAGGCTTGACTCATCTTCACATTAGCATGACTCTCTGGTGACTACCGATGATCTGGTGGCACTCACTGAGGGACAGTCTGGGCTTTTCCTCATTTCCTTTTGGCTCCCAAATCTCCACACCTCCCCTTTCAGGTTGGCATTTCCTTGCTTCTTCACCATCCACTTTATTTTTTCTCCCTACTCTAATTAGTAGGTTGGTGGGAGGTAGCCTCAGAAAGGGGAGGCTTTTCCCTGTAAATGCATTCTTTGCAGCAATCCAGTCATTTGGGCTTTAATTGACTTCAGAGGTCCCCTCAGTGCTTTGCCCTCTGTGCATCAGGAAGTTAATTACTTAATAAACCAAATGGGAGTCTTTCAAAAGTGCAATGTTAGTTCTTTTCATTCTTTGAGCACAACTTGGGCCAGGCTAGAATACTCCAGTCACCATGAAAACCAGCCTAAGGCAAACATGGGCAGCTGGAGAAGTCTGTGTTGTGTGCTCCACACTTAGGAGCCCTCTTTCATAGTGTGACCTGTCATAGACCCCAGGGCCCCTTCCTACAGCACCTGCCTGGGGCTGGCCCTCTTTCCATGCCTGACCCTACACTTTGACTCTTTTTTAGTGGTCCTTTCTATCAGAATAGGCTTTGTGTTTCATTTCTAGGAGGTTCCATTCATTTACTCTGATAAAGCAATTTACAGTAGCATTAACAACAAACACAATGGAATCCAATCCTTAGAGGCATTCTGATAATTTTGTTGTTGCTCTTAAGTCACTAAGTAGTGTCCAACACTTTGTGACCCCATAGACTGAAGCATGCCAGGCTTCCCTGTCCTTCACTATCTGCCAGAGTTTGCTCAGGCTCACGTCCATTGAGTCGGTGATGCCAACCATCTCATCCTCTGTTGTTCCCTTCTCCTCCTGCCTTTAATCTTTTGCAGCATCGGGGTCCTTTTCAATGAGTCAGCTCTTGCTTTATATAAATTCATGAAATCCACCCAACAACCTTGTGAGGTTGATTGTTCTTATGGTAGCCATTACTCAGATGAATAAATCAAGGCCCAGAGACGTTAAGTGACTTGTCTAAGATCCCACAGCTAGCCATCAGTGTAGCTGTTATTTGAATCTAGGTTGTCTGGAACTGGAGCCCATGCTGTCTGAATCACCAAATTGTAAGACCCAGTGTATCTTACTAATGACTGATAATGACTTACTGTGGAGACATGTTTGTATACGTTCTGAGTCTTTTCCCAGAGTGCTTGCACATTTATTGAGCATCTACTATGAGCAAGATGACATTTTCATCTTAACAGTGACATTTAATAACTTAATTCTTAGGTGTGATGAATATAGGCATCGTGAAAGGATTAAAGGACAATTAAGTGTTAAATTGCCTAGTATTGATTGTAAGTACACCAGTATTTTAGAAGATAGAACTGTGCTAGGGTTGAGTAGGTGAAGATAAAGGAGGGGGAAGGCATTTTTTGCAGGGGTAATAAAACAGCAAGAAGAGGATTGAAAAGAAGGTGAGAAGGGAGCAATAAAGAGATGCACGTGGCAACTAGGAGGAGAAGCTCCCAGACCCTGTGGCCATAGCTCTTCCTGCTATATCTGCCAAGGAATATCTCTAGCAGAGAAGGCACATTGTTTTATAATAACAGGTAACAATCCCAAAGAAAGGTGTTGCCAAAGAATACTCAAACTACCACACGATTGCACTCATCTCACACGCTAGTAAAGTAATGCTCAAAATTCTCCAAGCCAGGCTTCAGCAATACGTAAATCGTGAACTTCCAGATGTTCAAGCTGGTTTTAGAAAAGGCAGACGAACCAGAGATCAAATTGCCAACATCCGCTGAATCATCGAAAAAGCAAGAGAGTTCCAGAAAAACATCTATTTCTGCTTTAGTGACTATGCCAAAGCCTTTGACTGTGTGGATCACAATAAACTGTGGAAAATTCTGAAAGAGATGGGAATACCAGACCACCTGACCTGCCTCTTGAGAAACCTATATGCAGGTCAGGAAGCAACAGTGAGAACTGGACATGGAACAACAGACTGGTTCCAAATAGGAAAAGGAGTATTTAAGACTGTATATTGTCACCCTGCTTATTTAACTTCTACGCAGAGTACATCATGAGAAACGCTGGGCTGGAAGAAGTACAAGCTGGAATCAAGATTGCTGGGAGAATTGCCAATAACCTCAGATATGCAGATGACACCACCCTTATGGCAGAAAGTGAA
>NW_024070207.1:26857095-26940617 GCF_014754425.2 Oryx dammah
CAGAAAATGAAGATCATGGCATCTGGTCCCATCACTTCATGGGAAATAGATGGGGAAACAGTGGAAACAGTGTCAGACTTTATTTTTTGGGGCTCCAAAATCACTGCAGATGGTGACTGCAGCCATGAAATTAAAAGATGCTTACTCCTTGGAAGGAAAGTTATGACCAACCTAGATAGCATATTCAAAAGCAGAGACATGACTTTGCCAACAAAGGTCCGTCTAGTCAAGGCTACGGTTTTTCCAGTGGTCATGTATGGATGTGAGAGTTGGACTGTGAAGAAGGCTGAGTGTCAAAGAATTGATGCTTTTGAACTGTGGTGTTGGAGAAGACTCTTGAGAGTCCCTTGGACTGCAAGGAGATCCAACCAGTCCATTCTGAAGGAGCTCAGCCCTAGGATTTCTTTGGAGGGAATGATGCTGAGGCTGAAACTCCAGTACTTTGGCCACCTCATGAGAAGAGTTGACTCATTGGAAAAGACTCTGATGCTGGGAGGGATTGGGGGCAGGAGGAGAAGCGGACAACAGAGGATGAGATGGCTGGATGGCATCACCGACTTGATGGACGTGAGTCTGAGTGAACTCCGGGAGTTGGTGATGGACAGGGAGGCCTGGTGTGCTGCGATTCATGGGGTCGCAAAGAGTCGGACACGACTGAGTGACTCAACTGAATATATGTTTCAATGCCGCTGGCAGAGAGGATTTAACAATATATTTATTGCCCCAAGTTGGCCCCCACCCAGAAAAGGTCAAGACTAAAAACATCCTATTCTTAAGTATATCCCTGTTCTTAAGAAGAACATCAAGTTGTAAGAAATAGCAACAAAGTCTCAACCGCCTCATCCCCCCAAATCCTCCCTTCCTTGTTTACACAGAAATAGGCTTTATTTAGCAGTCTGTAGGTGGCCATTACAAGTCCTTAAGCAGCTGGATAACAGTGGTGTTCCCCAACGGTTGATCTGGCCAGAGCCCGTGGCTGATATTTTGCAGGCTGTGTGGTTGGTCTGTCCTTAGTCCTTGCTTCTGCTTTTGAGGTGTGAGAGAGCCACAGAGCATAGGTGAAGGAACAAGTATGGCCTTGTTTGCATAAAACTGAAGCTACAGAACCAGGTGGTGGGCTGGATTTGGTTCACGGGCTGGAGTTTGCCAAACCCTGGCACAGTAGGAACTGAGTCAAAGAGTTTCTTCGTCAGTCTCACCAATAAACCAAGTCTTGCCTTGGAAAGGGGAATGAAGTGTTGCAGAGAGGCCATGTGGGTTTCCCTTGTGGAAACTTCCAAAACTAAACTGATACCTGGGAAGTGCTTGTTCCTTCTGATGGGGACCATTGACAGACTGGAAGGTAAGTTGGAAGAGAATGTTTGTGGAGAGAGCCTTATCTTTGGAGATGTGGAGCTGGAGGTGAAAGTGGCAAAAACTAAAACTAAGAGATTCTCTACCCTTACCAGCACAGCCCAGCACTGCATGTAGGAGGTGTGTAGTTAGAGTCTGGGATATCCTTGCAGGTAGGACGCAGTGAGTGAATCATCTCCTTGGAGGTGAAATTTTGGCAGTGGAGGAGTGTGGCCTGGAAAAGAGCAAAGTCATCAAGGCAAAATACTTGGAACATTCAGTTTAAGGTCTGTAGAGTTATAAGATGACAGAGGCATAGAAGAAAGATGGGAAAAGTAGAACGGGGAGGAGGCAGTGTTGGTAAGTGGCCATGCCTTACTTCCTATGATGCTTGGCCCCCTGAAAGACATACCAGAAACAGACTACTTACTCCCAGTTAACTACAAAACAGAAAGCTCAGATCCTCCTGAATCAATTGAGTGGAGGGGGACAAGAGGCTCTAGGGAGTCTGTGGACCTTCCAAACAGGCCCAAGATTGGTCCCTTTAAGGCTTCCCCCTTGGTCCTGCCTGCAACTTCAGACAAGATCAAGGGAGATATTAATAGCACTATGTTACCTGCCCCAAATTCTGTCTAACAATCCCCAACACTAAAAACTTCAAAGCCCTGAATTGGTTTACATGCTAAGTTGTGTCCAACTCTTGTGACCCTATGGACTGTAGCCTGCTAGCCTTCTCTGTCTGTGGGAATCTCCAGGCAAGAATATTAGAGTGGGTTGCCATTTCCTACTCCAGGGAATCTTCCCAAACCAGGAATCTGCATTGCAGGTGGATACTTTGCTGACTGAGCTATGAGGGAAGATGCATATTATTGTACTACAACTAAAAGAATCTAGTCGCTTGGTTTCGAGCCTTGGACTGCAGTCCTAGCTAAGACATATAACAGAGGAGGAATCCTCCTAAACAAAACAAAGCTGAGCCTATTAACTACTGTCATATGCTACAGATCAGTTAATGCTCACACTAGCTTGTTTTGAGGTGAGCCATTCCTGCGTCTGGGCTTTCCAGGTGGTGCTAGTGGTAAAGAACATGCCTGCCAATGCAGGAGATGTAAGAGATGTGGTTTCTATCCCTCAGGTCGGGAAGATCCCTTGGAGGAGGAAATGGCATCCTACTCCAGTATTCTTGCCTGGGAAATCCCGTGGATAGAGGAGCCTGGAGGGCTACAGTCCATAGGGTCGGAAAGAGTTGTACATGACTCAGCATCTGAGCAACATTCCTGAGTCTAGTAAGAACCTTGCCCTTCTCCCCCAGGAGTTCTGAAGCTCATGGGATCCTATTGCCTTTGTAGTCCAAGTGTTCTTAGAGTGCATCTCCTGACTCTGGAGCTCATTTTGCTCTTTCATAAGGCTAATTCCCTGTAGGACCCCAGACACCAAAAATAATTCTCTTTAGGTACAAATCATGGCCCCAGACCCAAACCTGAGGATTCTGGATGAAGCCACATTTAAGGGTTCAAAGACCAATGCTTGTAAGGCCAACCAAAAACTCTGGCCTCTTGATATACTGGGTTGGCCAAAACATTCATTCGGCTTTTTCTGCAAGATATTGTGGGGAAACCCGAATGAATGTTTTGGCCAACCCAATAGTGTTTTAGTTCCCCCAAACACCACTCTCTGTGTTTATCCCCTAAGTTTTCCAGGCCATGTTGGAGATTGGTGAGGCTAATCTGTCTATCTGTATACCCTGCTTATCTCTAACCAGTTGACAACAAACATAAGGAATTAGATGGAGATCAATGTTGTACCTTTTACTACTACTTGTTAGTGATAATAAAGAAATTTATTAATGCTTTGCTAGGTATTTTGTGTCATATTGTCCCTTATATCAACCCTATGAAGTTGATATTAATATTCCCATTTTATACAGGAAAAGATTAAGGGATAGAAATATTAAATAGCTTATCCAAGATTACTCAGTAGATGGCAGAGCCAACGTAACAACCTCAGTGACCTAAGTCCACGCATTCTATTATCCCTCCGCCAGTATCTTAAAAAAACAACATTATCTGTTAAAGATGGACCTGGGGATATGGTTTAGGCATGAGAAAGAACGGGGCTTACAAATGTCCCAAATTAAGATGAGCTATAGCTTTTGAAGCTGAAGAATAGAGGAATTCTTTTGCAGTTGAGAGTCCCCAGCCAAATAGGCTTACAGAATGGAGTCTAGAAGCTGGGCAAGTGATTGAGAGAAAAGCAGACATACCCACATTATCTTTTCAGTGAAGTGACCTTAAACTTTTTGGTTTATGTTGCTCAATTAATGTTTGCAATTTCTACTTTGAAGAGGAGTAAATGTAGGATTCTAATACTGCTCTTAGCAGAGGAGCAGTAGCCTCCCCTCCGCCCCTTTCAGGGAGACAGGAGGTAGGACCTAGTTGATGCAAACGGGATGTTACAGAGTGGATTAACCACAGGCATGTTGACTGTGGCCTGTTTAAATGTACAAGACAAAGCATTTCTCCTCCATCTTCCAGAATCTGTCTCTCAGCACATCTTGCTAACTGCTCTGAGTTGCAGTGCTTCAGCCTCACCTATTTTGGTTCTCTGTCCTGTCTCTTGTGGAAGAAGAACCAGACAATAAGAAAATAATGTTGAGTCGGTGCCAAGAAGAAAATAAAACATGGTAACAGGCGAGAGAATGGCTGAGGGATTGGGAAATATTGGTAGAAAAGCCATCAGAAAAGGAGGTGACATTTGGGCAGATGCCTGAGTCGTGGCCAGGCAAAGATATAGGAGAAGAGGGTCCCAGAGGGGAGGAAAAGCAGGTGCACAGACTCCAGGCTGGGAACGAGTTAGCAAATCTATAAAACGTAAAGAAGGTCACTGTGGGCCGAGCTAGTGATGGGGTGGGGGTGGTGAGTGTATGAGGTGACGCTGGAGAAGCAGGTGGAGTCTGGGTCACTCGGGGCCTCATGGGCCAGGATTCGCAGCTTGGATTCGCAGCTTGGATTGTGTTCCAAGAACAGTGGCAAGTCCCTGCTGGCTTTACCAGTTGTCTTCTGCGGTTTGCCTTTGGGGCCCCTGTGTCCCTCATTCTGCTTCTTTCTAGAGTGAATGACACCCAGTTTTCCCTGTCCCAGGGGAATGCTTGGATCTCAGGTGGTCTAGAACCATCCATTCTGTGTTGTCACTGCCCCTCCCCAGTTTCACCTCCCTCTGCACCATCTCTGAGTGAGAAATCCTCATCATTCTTAACAGACGGGCACAGCTGGAACTGGGGGATCAGATCAGAAAAAGACACCCCCTCCAAGATGGAAGACAACAAGAGTCTTCCTGGGGTGGATCAGAGCCATCTCTTGTAGCAGCATCTCAAGACAGAGACAGACCTTCGTACAACCATGGGTGTGGGTGTGTCCAATGCCAGGCAGGGCAGTGTTCCCAGGAAGGTGTCCACCTCGGAGGGAATTCACAGCACAGACTCTGCAGACAGCATCCATCATTTCAGCCTGTGCTTCACGAGGAGACAGCAGGATGATGGAAGCTTTGGGTGTTCAAGGAGGAGTTTTGAAAAAGGTGCTAGAGACTGAGACTTCTCCATGTGTCCCAGGCATGGAGACTATGTGTGGGGCTCTGAGAAAAACAGTATCTGTAGTGTAGTAAGGATTTGTTTTCGGTTCCACTGGAGTGGGGTAAAACTGCCTGTAGAACTCTCTAGCTCCTCTTTTTCAAATTCTATGTGCACCAAACTGCCATCTTATTGCCAAGCATGACTACTCCAATTGTATCATGTTCTCTGGTTCACAAAATGTTTTTCAGATATCTTAAAAAAAAAAAAAGTGGTAAACACTATACTTTATACAGATCAGAAAACTCAGACCCAAAGAATCAAGTTACATGAAGCCATGAACCTAGATTTAAATGGATAGTTTATCTTTATTTTCTCTTCTTTTGAGTTGTTTAATGAGTTCAGTTTCCTTCCTGGAGAGCAGGCTAGTGGGTCCAAGTATTCCGGCTGTTAGGTCTATCCCACCATCTGTCCCTCTAAGTTAGTGGTCCAGGTTATTGGTCTATTTATTTGAGTTTGGCTACTGTGAACTGATCCCTGGAAGCTGGGGAGGTTGACAGAACAAAGGTGCTATAGAGTGCCAGACCCTGGATTGTGGTGACCACACCAAGGTGCAGACACCCTCATAGGGCCTGGCTGGAAAATAGACTGCTGACCTTTCCCAAACTCTAAACAAGATCATTTTGCTGTTTCCACTTGGTTTTCAAGCTGCTTGAAAAAGAGCAAACAACTCTCAACTTCACTTAGCCCTTTTGCCAGCTGGAGATGCAGCGTGGCATGGGGAGCTGATTAAAATGAGGTGGTGCTTTATAAACCAGAAGCCAATTGACCTTAACTGTGTTTCTTCCAGCTTCTTTATGTCACTGCTGAAGCTGTAGGTAAGTGATTTGCTGGTCTCAGCTCTGGAGAGGTTTTATATATTGTTCATTTGGTCATAATTCTCACCCATTTTCCTTTCATACTTTTCAGTTAGGGGAATAATTACTGCCTTGGGTTCCTGCTTTTAGGGTATTATGTGATTCATTGAAAAGCCAGATCTGTCTGTCCTTCTTTCTTCCTTCCTTCCTTTCTCTTTTTAACATCTCTCTGTTTAGAAGAAAGAAATCAATGTTTGAATTGATTTCAAATTGCATTTGAATTTGGAAAATTAAAACAGATGAACAGCAAAATACCATTATTTTTAGAGCTCATAAGACAAAGCCTGGCTGACTGGGGGTTTTGACTATTGGTTCTTATAACAAATGGCTCCTTTAAGATGGCACCAAAGTCAATACTAATGGTTATTATGATTAAGTACAGCTCCCTTGGCGTCAGTTTCCTGCTCTCTGGCCTCCCTCCCTTCCCTGCAGTACACAGACATGGACTGTGTAAAGTCAAACGTCCCTGAGATGCATAAGGCCAAGGAGATAAAGTTTGTAGCTGTTCCTTCTACCTCCTTTTATCTTCTTTCTGCTTAACAACTCAGTGTAGTGGCTCTACCAGGGCCCCCACTTCCCCTCCCTCTCCCCTTGGCTTGCACTCACCCTCTAAATGTCATCTGAGCTTAAAGCATTTCAGGACATTTTAAGATTCTCCTTCCATCTCTCCTTTTCTTGAGATCACCTATCCTGGGCCCACCCTTTTAAGGAGCCTGCTCTCTGCCAGGTAACCATGAGGTCAAATGCTTCCAGTAAAGTTTCATAATGGTTTTCAATGTATTTTGTGTCTGAGATAGCATTCAGCCAAGAGTATGACTGGTGTGATTTTTCAGATGATTTTGTGGTGGATGTCCTAGAGAAAGCAGAGATACTTCTTTAGGTGCCTCACATAATAATTCGTGTTTGTACAGGACTCAACATTGTACTGATTACTTTCACATTCATTTTAGTTTTTTCTTCCAAAGAGTCTTGTGAGGTAGGTGATGTTCAGTTCAGTCGCTCAGTCGTGTCCAACTCTTTGCGACCCTATGAATCGCAGCACACCAGGCCTCCCTGTCCATCACCATCTCCCGGAGTTCACTCAGACTCACGTCCATCGAGTCCGTGATGCCATCCAGCCATCTCATCCTCGGTCGTCCCCTTCTCCTCCTGCCCCCAATCCCTCCCAGCATCAGAGTCTGTCCCAATGAGTCAACTCTTCTCATGAGGTGGCCAGTGTACTGGAGTTTCAGCTTTAGCATCATTCCCTCCAAAGAACACCCAGGGCTGATCTCCTTCAGAATGGACTGGTTGGATCTCCTTGCAGTCCAAGGGACTCTCAAGAGTCTTCTCCAACACCACAGTTCAAAAGCATCAATTCTTCGGCACTCAGCCTTCTTCACAGTCCAACTCTCACATCCATACATGACCACAGGAAAAACCATAGCCTTGACTAGGCGGACCTTAGTCGGCAAAGTAATGTCTCTGCTTTTGAATATGCTATCTAGGTTGGTCATAACTTTTCCTCCAAGGAGTAAGCATCTTTTAATTTCATGGCTGCAGTCACCATCTGCAGTGATTTTGGAGCCCCCAAAAATAAAGTCTGACACTGTTTCCACTGTTTTCCCATCTATTTCTCATGAAGTGATGGGACCGGATGCCATGATCTTCGTTTTCTGAATGTTGAGCTTTAAGCCAACTTTTTCACTCTCCTCTTTCACTTTCATCAAGAGGCTTTTTAGCTCCTTTTCATTTTCTGCCATAAGGGTGGTGTCATCTGCATATCTGAGGTTATTGATATTTCTCCTGGCAATCTTGATTCCAGATTGTGTTTCTTCCAGTCCAGCATTTCTCATGATGTACTCTGCATAGAAGTTAAATAAGCAGGGTGACAATATATAGCCTTGAAATACTCCTTTTCCTATTTGAAACCAGTCTGTTGTTCCATGTCCAGTTCTAACTGTTGCTTCCTGACCTGCATACAGATTTCTTAAGAGGCAGGTCAGGTGGTCTGGTATTCCCATCTCTTTCAGAATTTTCCACAGTTTATTGTGATCCACACAGTCAAAGGCTTTGGCATAGTCAATAAAGCAGAAATAGATGTTTTTCTGGAACTCTCTTGCTCTTTTGATGATCCAGTGGATGTTGGCAGTTTGATCTCTGGTTCCTCTGCCTTTTCTAAAACCAGCTTGAACATCAGGAAGTTCACAGTTCACGTGTTGCTGAAGCCTGGCTTGGAGAATTTTGAGCATTACTTTACTAGCATGTGAGATGAGTGCAATTGTGCACTAGTTTGAGCATTCTTTGGCATTTCCTTTCTTTGGAATTGGAATGAAAACTGACCTTTTCCAGTCCTGTGGCCACTGCTGAGTGTTCCAAATTTGCTGGTATATTGAGTGCAGCACTTTGACAGCATCATCTTTCAGGATTTGAAATAGCTCAACTGGAATTCCATCACCTCCACTAGCTTTGTTCGTAGTGATGCTTTCTAAGGCCCACTTGACTTCACATTCCAAGATGTCTGGCTCTAGATTAGTGCTCACATCATCATGATTATCTGGGTCATGAAGATCTTTTTTGTACAGTTCTTCCGTGTATTCTTGCCACCTCTTCTTAATATCTTCTGATTCTGTTAGGTCCATACCATTTCTGTCCTTTATTGAGAGGCGAAAAGCAAAGGAGAAAAGGAAAGATATAAGCATCTGAATGCAGAGTTCCAAAGAATAGCAAGAAGAGATAAGAATGCCTTCTTCAGTGATCAATGCAAAGAAATAGAGGAAAACAACAGAATGGGAAAGACTAGAGATTGCTTTAAGAAAATTAGGTGAAGTTATGTTTTCATATAAAAATGAAGAAACTGAGGCTCTGAGATTAGGCAGTTTGTCTGATGTTATGCAGCTAGTAAGTGGCTAACACTGGAACCCAGATCACTTGATGTGAAATTCCCTGGGTTTTGGCTTTGCTAAACTGTCTTATAATCATTTATCTCAATTTTTGAGAACTAATTTTGCATGGTCCTATGGGGATATAGCGAATGAAACAGACATAGTCATATCTTCACTGGAGCTTATTATGTTCAAGTATATGGAAACAGACAAAATGCAGGTAAATATATTTTTTTTAAGTTGCAAATGAAAGAAGCCAGAGGTAAAGAATATCGGTGGAGGAGCTTCTCTATATAGGTCTCTTTGGAGTCAGGTGACATTTAGGCTGAGGCCTGGGAATCAAGAAAAAGCTAGTAATGAGGGGTGGAATCCAGGCAGAGGATGTGTAAAGAGGCCTCTAGGCATATTCATAGCATACAAAGGGTGGCTGTGCCCCTTCCATGTCCTTAGCCACGTTTTGTACATGCGCATATACCAATCCCTTACACACTGGGGGCTCATTTGCTTTTTTACTTTAAGAAGGACCTTTAGCAACTAGGCTTGACTTTTTTTCCTCACTAAAACTTCACAAGGTTTGCTGTTGAATTTGGGCATTTCTCCCAAGCTGCATCTTTAGCCTCACCTGTCATTTTTACAGATACTGTGTCCCAAGTATGAGATTGTGGTTGGCTCAGGCAAACCCATCTTCACTATTGGAGACACACCTCATGAAGGTTGCACTGACAGGGGGCCAAAAGGATGTGACCAGCTGGAATTTTGTGTGTGTGAAAACCAGCATAGTGAAAAACAGATTTGTGTGTTCTGGGTTTGTAAGGAGAGGCCTTGCCCATCTTTTGCCAATGGGGTTTTGTCCCACTAAGATGGATGGGTGCCTTATACTTTGGAGGTGCTCAATATGATGATAGTGCATGGATATTAAGTTACCTGTCTCCCTGACTCACTCACTGGTAGCCTTCCTTTCCAGATATTTCTAAACCACATTTTTTGTTAAACTTAAATTTTTGATTTTTAACATTTAAAAAAATTGTTTTGGCTGCATACCATGTGGGAGCATAGTTCCCCAACTAGGAATTGAACCCATGCCCCCTGCATTGGAAGTGCAGAGTCTTAACCACTGGAGCTCCAGGGAAGTCCCGAAACCACTCATTTAATTAAGTTTCAGCTGTGTGCCCCTCCTTGTGCCAGGCCTTGTGGTATATGCAGAAGTACTGCTATCATAGTTCCTGTCTCTGAGGAGACTGTAGTCTAAAGTAGACAAAATAACACTTTTGACTAATAGAAAAGTCAAATATCCTTTAAAATGCAGGGTGTTGGCATAGACAGGTGCAGTGGGAGTTCAGGAAAGAAGTGGGCACTTCTGGAAGCTGTCTGATTGGACAAGAGGTTTGATGAGTGGTAGGAGTTGTATTTTTAGAGAGCAAATACCAAAGGACATCCCAGGAGGGCAGTGGTGCTGTGACCTAGTTACAATTGGCTCTTTGTATGTAGGGTCCTTGTTGCTGCATGTGCAGACTAACTCACAGATACAGATGGTTGCAGGAGGGAGATGTACCTGCTGTTGTGCTGAGACAGCCCCAAGGCAAGAAGTGAGATGTGCTCTTAGTTTCCATTTTACTCATCCTCGTCAGGTTCTAAATTGCATTTTGAGACTTCCCTTTTCCACTGCAGTATTTTTGGGGCTTCCCTGGTGGCTCAGATGGTAAAGAATCTGCCTGCAATGCAGCAGTCACAGGTTCGATCCCTGAGTCAGGAATGGCAAATCATTTTTGTGTTCTTGCCTGGAGAATTCTATGGACAGAGGAGCCTGGCATCTACAGTCCAGAGTGTTGCAAAGAGTCCGACATGACTGAGCGACTGACACTTTTAACTTTCCCACTTCATGGATGCCCTGAAAGTTTGTTTGTGCTGACATTAACCTAGATACAAGGATGGGTGCTGGGGTGTGTGTGTGTTGGAGGGAAAGATGTGCTCGGCATTGAAGCAGATCACTTTCTTTCCAGTGGATGTTTCCCAAGGATGTCCAGGAACTTTATCCTTCAGTAGTGGCCCTGTTCTGAGCAGAGGGGTGGAATTGGAATGAACATGATTCATGTTGGGGTTGGGGAAGGGACAGTCACAGGTACAGAAACTTGGAGCGCAACTGAGAACACTACCCAGAAGCCTTAGAACCCGCCACCAACACCATGGGGCTGCAGAAGGAGCAGAGATGTGGTCCACACTCTCACAAACCATCTGGTTAGTGTGGCTGCAAAGACAGTGCACAAATGGAAACAGCGTCAGATGGCAGGAGCAGCAGACATATTCCGTGTAGCTCCATAGGAAATCTAGGGAGGCAGATGGGGATGGGGTAAGAGGATGGCCTTTTAACCACGAGAGCTGTTCAACAGCAGAAGGCCTGCCACATCATGGCGTGCAGAGCTTCCTCCCGTTAGAGGTGTTCAAAGGTGGGTTGCCTCTCTGCCAGGTTGTTGTGATCCAGTGTAGTTGGCGTGCCTGCAAACCTCCTTTGCCTCCCTCCCTGAGTCTGGGAATTTGCAGCTCCATGCCTTTTCAATGACCTTGCACTGGGAGGACCATGTAAGCCACCCGCCGTGACAGCCAAGGCTGGAGCAGCAGGTTGGAAGGGCACATAGACTCAGAATGAGTCCCCTAGCTCCGCAGCGGGGCTTGTGTCTGGTCGGGAAGAAAGGCGGCACCGCCTGGGATGCTCCAGGGCTGCTCTGTGAAAGTGGTTTCCGCCTCTGCCCTTCATAGGCAAGTGTCAGCCAATCGTGTGGCTAGTCGGCTCACCCTGGGAGGTGCCTTTGTGCCCAAAGCTCTAGGAAGCCCTAGAACTAAAACGTAGCCTGAGGGAATCAGCTGCTGGTTTGGCTCTACAAACCTTCTCATCCAGCTAATGAGGAAGGCATGATGGAAAGCGTGGAGGGGAATTAAAAAGAGAGGCAGCAGCTTGGAGCCTAGCAACCTCCCACCTACTCTGCTAAAAGCTGAGGCCTGGGCCCCACACTCCTGGGAAGAAAAGGAGACTCAGAACACTGGATTGAGTCTTCAGAACTGAAATCTGGGCGCCCCCGCCCCAAGCTTGGAAAGATTCTTCTTAATGGGCTTCAGGGACTAGGGGTTTGTGGAAAGCAAAAACTACTTCCCAGCCCTTTGCTAATCTGCAGTGAAATTCATGGCACTAGGCTGTCTGAGCTCTCTTAAAGGAAGATAAGCTCTTACACAAGTGTGCTAGAGGTCTCCAGAGCCATGGTAAGGAGGCTGAGAAGCCAGAAAGGTCTATTTCTTGCTGATGCAGTTTTTAGCCAAGGTCTGGTTCTGCACCAGGTCTAAAGGAATGATCCCAATGATTCATATTCATGGCTGGTCCAATTTAAGATTTCCATCACCGACAGAAACCTCAAGGGACTCACTTGGGGCTTAAGTGGGGAACTAGACTCTGAAATCACCCTGAAAGTGAGGGATCTGACATTTATCAAGACTCTGCTATATATCTGACTTAAAGGTTGGGTATATCCTGGCCCATCTGAGCAGTAATTTATACCTTTTTGGCTCTGCCATTTGTCACACATTTGCTTTCCTTCATACTCCACCTCTTGGGGAAAATGTGTTTAGTATGTGTGTGTCTGTCTGAAGTACGATGGCCTTCTATTTGTCCTCAATAGTAAACTGCCCCAGAACTTGACTTCCAACAACCAAGTGCTTTGGCTTGAACAGTCGATGGTGTCTGGCCTCAGTTTCTCTGGCAGGGGATCTTATAGATCAGTGGTCCCCAGCCTTTTTGGTACCAAGGACCAGTTTCGCAGAAGACAGTTTTTCCATGGACCAGGAAAGGGGGTGTGATTCAAGTGTGTTACATTTATTGTGCACTTTATTGCTAACCTAATGCCACTGCTGATCTGACAGGTGCTGGTGCACTGCCTGGAGTTTAGGTGAAAGTGAAAGTGTTAGTCACTCAGTCATGTCCGACTCTCTGCAACCCCATGGACCCACCAGGCTCCTCTGTCCATGGAATTCTCCAGGCAAGAGGACTGGAGTGGATTGCCATGCCCTTTTCCAGGGGATCTTCCCAACCCAGGGATCAGACTTGGGTCTCCTGCATTGTGGGCAGATTCTTTACCATCTGAGCCACCTGGGAAGCCTGGAGGTTGGGGACCCTTGTTATAAATTGCCAGGGCATCCAAGATCATTTTGGAATTGTTCTGGACCTCTGAGGTCTGCCTCTGCTCCAGCTGACTTGGGATAATGTTTTTATTTACTCCTAAATAAAGGGACTTGACAGAGTACCTGCTCAGGGCCAGGTGTGGCCCCGTGAACTCTTGTAGCAGGCTACTTAAAACTTCACTGTGCCTGGGAAGTGCACACGTGCACAGCTGCAATTTTGCTAAACTTTTTGCAGGATTTCAAAATCCAAGGCTCCAAAGACTCTGACACGTACACCCCCTTGGCATCTTCATCATTTGGGACTTTCCCTTTTCTCTCCTTTTTTCTCCTTGCTGAAATATGTTTCTAATCTTCTAACACATTGGTGTTTCCTGCTTCAGTGGTCCCGGCGGAGTCACTCATTCTGTATTTAATGTATTCTGTGCTTTAAATGGGCCTGTTAATTACTCCCTCCTCACTCTGAATTTACTAATTTATTGATCAAATTTATTTTTGTATGTGTGAGTTTTATCTTCTATGTGCAAAGAATTTATTTGGATCGATTGTATTGACTGCCCCCCCTCCCCTGCCTCCCAGGATACTTTCCCAAACTTTAATTAAGTCTCTGGGAAGTCTTTTTGCTTAAAGAGGAGCCTCTTGCTTCCTCCTTTTGTGAGGATGAATAGCAGTCTGAAGACTGTGGGCTAAGGTGAGTTGCACCACATTCTCAAGCAGGTGGATAGCTGAAAGGATAATTAAGTGGAGAACTAGGGCAAGGGCTCTTGAAAGTGTGGTCCCCAGACCAGGTGCCTCAGAACCACCTGGGAACCAGTTAGAAAAACAGATTCCTAGACTCCATTTTAGAGCTACTGAACTGGAAACTCTGGGGGTGGGGCCCAACAATCTGCGTTTTAACAAGTCCTTCAGGGGATTCTGACACCTACTAGAAATGGACAACCAAGGCCCTAGGGCAGGGTTTCTCAAGCGAGGCACTACTGACATTTTGAGCCAAATGATTCTTTGTTGTGGGGCTGTCCTGCGCGCACTCTGCCGTTCAGCCGCCCACTGGCCTCTGATCACCGGATGCCCCAGTGGCATCCCTTAGTTGCGACAACTAAAAATGTCTCCAGACACTGCCAAATGTCACCAGGGAGACAAATCATTCCCATTTGTGGGCCACTGAACTAAGGGTTCAAATCACTCACCTTTCCCTCTCTAGAACTGTCTCTTTATTTCACTTGGGGGTTTACATATGACATAAAGTAACGAAGAGTAAGTCTGCACCTCATGGCCTCTAGCATGCTGCCTCATTTAATGTTTCATTTCCTATCCCCAAATATTCTGTCTAGGCAGATAATCTCAATGCCTGATTTGTTTTAACAATTCCTTTAGTCACCCAGGATTAATGCCCCAGCTCCTGGCCTTGGTACAAAATCTAACTTTTCCAAAGAGTGATTTGATTTTTCCTGTCCCCCAGAGAATGAGTTGGTAGGGGATTTAGACAGTGGCATCATGCAGGAGGGGAGTGGGGGAAGGGGGCAGTAGCAGAAGCTGCTGCCTACCCCCTCCCTGCTAAGAGCACCCTAAATACCTAAGTGCCTTTTCAAGGAGAACAGAGGGGACTTACAATTTGGTCTGGAATTAATGGTCTTGGCTGAATAAATTTACCTCTGGACAGAAGTCTTCCTTTCTGCTCCAACTTCCTTCCTCTTTGCGAATCTTTCTCTCTTTCATAACAGGTCCATGGCAAGCCTGTCTTCACTCCCCTAACCTGAATGACTTCATTTCCACTCCTCGTGAAGTATGAAAGCAAGTTTAGTTGCTCAGTTGTGTCCAACTCGTTGCAACCCTATGAACTGTAGCCCACTGGACTCCTCTGTCCATGGGATTTTCCAGGCAAGAATATACTGGAGTGGGTAGCCATTCTCTTCTCCAGGGGATCTTCCCAACCCAGAGATCAAACCCACATCTCCTGTGTGTCCAGCATTGGCAGGCAGATTCTTTACCTGCTGAGTCACTGGGAAAGCCATTGTGAAAGCATAGCCATTGGTCAAGCACAGCTGTTAGTACAGAGAGGGCCAGAATGCAGACAGAGAGGCACTGGATGCACGGTCATGCCACTGTCAACTCCAGCATCTACCAGTCAGAGGGGCAGTCATGAGAACCTGCTTCCCACTGCAGAAATGGGCCCGAACACTTCGCTTTTTTCCAAAGGACAATCTGGGAGATGGAGTATCTGCTTGTTAGCAGTACCCACAAGCCCACAGGGCATTCTCCCCCACACTGAGGCCAGGTGGCCAATGAAGAGGCAGCCAGTTGTGGACTTTGCATGGTGCCAATCTAGCTGGGCCCTAAAATGTGACTGGGATAAACCAGCAGTGTAGTGCTAATTTCTTAAGGTTTTCATTCTTGGCTTCACGTAACTAGGGACATGCAAATGGTTGGTTCTGCTCCTTTCAAAGTAGACAACATCCTTGCATGAAAGTGAAAAAATCAAATACCGCCACTGCAAACTTGCTTTACAGTCAGTTGGCAGAAATGTTGAGCCCTAATCAGTGCAAGTAATAGCAACAGAAGATGTCCTGACCAAACTTGAATCCCTTTTAAGAATTTGGTTCAGAAATTTGAAAAAGGAAAAATGGAGAGTGAGAATGAAGTAGAAAACATGCTGCTATGATAGCCTTGGCCCTTGGCGTAATCAGTGGCTCTTTTTTATTAATAGCAAATCAGTTTTGCCCCACCTCCACTAAATTAAATATTTAAAAAATGTGCCCAAAGAATCCGTGTGTATCAATTTTACAGGAAGCACCTAAAAATGCATTGCATTCATTGACTCAGGGGATTAAGCCTTTCGGCCCCATTCTTCCTTCTCAGTGCCTGCGTCATGCCTTGTTTTGCGTGCCTCTGTGTTTTAAGTGACCCTTGAGTTCCTGTCTTGAGTCTCCCTTCTCACCTTACTTTCTTTAGACTTGGTAGCCTGGTTCCCATAGAAGCTGCCAGTAGGAATTGCCCCACTCTCCCACCTTCAGAAACTCTGCTCACATGCACCTGCAACAACAATGGAGCTCAGTCCCAAACTCAGGTGTGTAGCTTTCTTGATTTAAGTTGTTTTGGGGAAAAAGAGTACAGTCTCAGTTTTTAATTAAGTCTTGGTCGTTTGTAAGAAGTGTGTTGGTACTATAAGAAGGAAGTGAACAAGTACTCATTAGCCAGAGACTGAAGCCCATCCCTGACCCTTACATTCAAATCACAAGCTTTGTTTTATATATGAGTACAGCCTAAGAGTCCTTCCTAAGAATTGTCTTGTGGTAGCAGGGGATGAAAGTTCTTGTGGTCTTTGGATGGAGGTGGTGAGACCTTGTGACATTCAGCAGGGCATAAGAAGTCATAAGTTAGTGAACTTCCAAAAGGCTATTTAAAATAGAAGCTGTTAACCTGAATTTGAAAGAGGGGGTCATTGTTTGTCTATTGAAACATTAGGGATCATTCTGCCCACACTTTTCTCTTCTAATTGCTGATTTGGGACAGTGCCTTATAATGGAGCAGCTAGTTTCTTCCTCATATTCGCTCATCTGTGGATTGTGAGTTCACATTTTTAAAAATAATTTTATTTCTTTATTTTGGCTGTGCTGGGTCTTCGCGGCTGCATGGGCTTTTCTCTAGTTGTGGAGAGTGGGGGGCTACTCTTTGTTGTGGTACACAGGCTACTCATTGTGATTGTTTCTCTTATTGCGGAGCACAGGCTCAGTAGTTGTGGTTCATGGGCTTAGATGCTCCGTGGCATGTGGGATCTTCCTGACCAGGGATTGAACCTGTGTCTCCTTCATTGGCAGGTGGATTCTTTACCACTGAGCCACCAGGGAAGCCCTGAGTTCACATATTTTTACTTGTACATGAACTTGGCTATGAGTATGCTTCATCAAGGATTACCCTTGTTCATTCTCATTGTAAGAGATGCTCAGGGGAGGTGCACAAGGTGGAAGTAGGTATGGAAGCTCTTCCTGGTGTATGATGGCAAACTACAATGGTAAGCTAGGTGAATGAGGTTAAGACTTCAGTAGCTTAGTTGTTTCCCAGTTTGTGTAATGAGCCCTGAGATTATCTGCGCATGCATTTCTGAGACCTCACTGTAGTCTTCACCTCAGCGAGTTCTAGATGCCAATAATTCTCCCTTTTCCCTTCTAGGCTAAAAGTGCCACTGGCTTTGGACTTGGTAGCCTATATAGGCCCTGAACTCTTTAGTTGTGTCTGTGTTTTGCAGAGGAGTTAGGTTTGCTCCATTTTATGGGCTTGTGGCTTGAGTTCTTGGTGCTGTGGTTCATAGATGAGGCAGGCTTGCAATTAGATGTGTTTCTGTCTGGTGGTCTGGAGACCGTACAGCTATGTCTGTGCGTTACAGACTATTTGTGTCTGCCTCCAAATCCTTAGATTGAAACTGAACCAGAAGGATATATTTTACGTGTATTTGGCTCTTTTGAAGGTAATTAAGTAATGAGGGTGGACTCCGTGAGTGGGGTTAGTTGTCTTTATAGAAGACTTCAGAGAGCTCCCTCGCCTCCTTCCACCATGTGAGGACACAGCAAGGAGATGGCATCTATGGATTAGAATGCGTGTCTTCACCAGACATTAAATCTGCTGGAGCCTTGAGCTTCCCAGCCTCTGTGTTTAAGCCACCTGGAGTATAGTATTCTGTTGTAGCTGTCTGAACTAGGGGATTTCATAGTACCTGGCACCACTGAGTTTAAGGTGGTTTCTTTTCTGGAATTTCTTTGCCTGGACCTAGTCTCCTGGTTGGCATGGATACTTTGCTGTGGAATTCACTGTTGGTTTGGCAGCCTGCACACTTTCTGAAAGGAAATGTAAACAGTTGCCCTTGACGAGAAGACTGCAATGTATCCTTCGGCATTTGAGGGTAAGTGCTGGGCTGTTAGCTGGAGGACAATTATGTGTAGGCTGAGTTGTGACTTGAAGCTCACAGGTTCATCATAATTTGAAGGGCCTTAGGTCACTTAAGGCCTGTTTCATGGCTAAATGTGCTTAGTCCCTAATGTCACAATTTGTTTTGCTTCTATTTTGCCAGAGCTTTGAGAGTGGTAAAGAAAATGTGTTTGAAATGTGATTTTTTTTTTACGGCTCTAAGTACATGTTGGAAATTTTGAACCATTAAACAAAAATCTAGGTCTGAGTTCATGTTAAGAGGAATTCCACAGAGAAGAAATTCCTGGAGCACTTTTAAAAAACAATGGTAATAACACCTCCCTACTGAAGAGGAAAGCTTTGAGCCATCCAAAAAAAAAAGTCACACAGCCAAGCCGTGAGAGTGTCCCATTTCCTCGGAACAGTCAATAAAATCAATTTGCAGGTAGGTGAAGGTTCTATATCACATTTCTAGCAGCTTCACATTATAAGCAGCACAGAGAGGGTAGCACATACACACTGAGAAAATGATATATTGGAAAATCTCTATCATTTCAGCATTTTAAATTTATTCCATTATACCCCTTCCCCCATTACACCTATGTGTACTTTAAATGGGATACTGGGCTAGGATGGAAGGAAGGACATAGGATTCTGGTGAGGATATAGTGAATGGGTTAGAGGAGACAGGTTGCTATCAAAGCTGGTGTTCTCTCAGTGAGGCCCCCTCGAATAGATGGGACAGGTAGGACCTGGGGATAGAGCAGTGGGTTGTCTGCTGTGGGCTGACAGTCGGAAGGGAGAGCAATGTTAACAGCTGTGTCACCTCAACCATGTCCCTTTTTAGTAGTTTAGCTGTGTGATCTACCAAACAAATCTACCTGGGAACTAAAAATTTCTTAAAAATTAAATTTATATAAAAACGACAAGCCTAAGGGTCTTAGATTTTCAACACTGAAAATAATAAGATTTTGCTTTCAAATCATAACTTGAAATTACTCATTTAAAATTAGATTTATAAGGCTATCACTAACAGGGTAAATTCTTTCATGTATCACAAATATGGAAAAATATCAAATATGCACTGCGTTCTTAACTGAAAGTGTTATTCAGTCGTGTCCAACTCTTTGCAACCGCATGGACTGGAGCCCGCCAGGCTCCTCTGTCCATGGGATTCTCCAGGCAAGAATTGTGGACTGGGTTGCTATGCCCTTCTCCAGGGGATCTTCCCTACCCAGGGATCGAACCCAGATCGATCCTGCATTGCAGGGAGATTCTTTACCATCTGAGCCACCAGGGAAGCCCAAAACTTGTCTTAGAAGAGGATGGTTAAATTCTTATATATCACAAATATGAAAAAAAATCAAATATGCACAGCTTTCTTAACACAAAGATAAAGCTATAATGGGTTACTTCTCTTAAATATCTCTGTACATACTTCTGAATCATCCCACAGAAAGAATCACCATACCAGATAAGTTAGGGTGTTTACCAACAGAGATTTAGGCCTGGAGGCTAGATTCTCATTCATGACCCTGAAAGGCATATTGAACCCTATTTGTGGCGCTTCTGTGAGTGATTCAATAACCTTTAGCAGTGAGCATTCAGCCCACTCCGCTGAGTAAAGTTTTATACGTTATGTAAGAAATCTGCAGCTTCTATCTGATTGATAAAACCTTATGATATATTAATGTATTTTTTCACTCTAAAAAACTTGTAAATTGGGATCCCAAGATATGTTAATACTCTCCACATTTATTGATATTCTTAGAACCATATAAATCTTAAGAATACTAAAATTTATACCGATTGAGTTCTACATAATTTACTTAGCCCATTTAAGGGCCACAGTTCATGGTCATTCTGATATTCCTTTGGAGTCAGAAAATGCCCTCCAACTGATGTATTTACCATTCTACTTTTGATATTTTCCACTGATACAATAATCATTGTTGCTTCATGAATGAGAAATGCATTCTATTCTGTTAACCTCCTTTTATAATCATTTGTTAACTTTTTTCTTTGTGTCTATCCTTATGGACATATGGCTTCTCATACATGAACTATAGTCATTATTCTCCTTTTAAAAATCACTTTATTGAGGTATGATTGACATACAAAATTGTAATAACTTTGGCCAGTGGAGTCTTCTAAATTTGTTCCTGTGTCCTCACATGACCCACTAATCATTGAAAATTTTGTTGCTTTCTGCCACAATAAGATTTTCCAGGCTTATCTTGTGCCTTTCTGCCCCAAAGAATCACTCTTCTCCAAGGAGCTCTGTTCCTTTTAGTGTAAAAACAGTATGAGAGACCAGAATCTGAGCACTAGGGGGCACTGTGGGGATTTCATTGCTTTTGGGTCATTTCGATGAACAGAGCCAGAAAAGACATATCCTTTTTCTTATTTCATGTTGATATTTCCAATTCTCTTCTAATGGTATAGAATTCCTTCATAAATTTTTGATTCCTGACACAGTAAGTAGAATTACTTCTTGGCTTAATCTGGGAAAACAGTTCTGAAGTAACAATACAGTATTAAAACAAATGATAAAGGTATTGAATTAAGTTCAAGATTCAGCACAGTTCCTTTTGTTCTTAGCTGCATCCCACTAAGAACGTGTAGATTTATTCTGAAATCACTCAGCCCCTCATTCTGTGTGGTGAAATAAGAATTAGTCTGATGGTTTTGTTCTGTTATTTGTTTGCTTTCAAACTGAAGGCTTTGACTTTTAGCAGTTGATAGTTCTTTACAAAAGCTTTTACTACTCTTTTTTGCTGGTGAAGATAGAAATTAAAGGAAGGGGAGGGTCCACTCACCTGTCTACCTGAAGATGTTGGAAAATTTCAGATGCTGTTTACAAGGTTCTGTTCCATATACAATGGTACAACATTGACATATATGATTTCTGGCTGAATAAACCATTTCTGACTTCTATTTAAATTCCAGTAATGTTAGAACTTCATATTTTCAAATATCTTTTAACTCTACTGACTTCTGTCCTTATTTTGAAACTAGTTTATTTCTTACTCTTTTCTGAGCTGCAGACTTTCCCTTTTAATAACATTGCAACATTTCCTTAACAATTACATATATTATCCTCTGTAATCTTAACCAAAATTTGTAGTTTATAAAATGATCTTTCCAACTGCTATTATTTTATTTTATTGAAGTATAATTTACAATGTTGCATTAATTACTACTGTATAGCAAAGTAGTTATATATGTTCTTTTTAAAAATATTGTTTTCTATTATGATTTATTATAAGATATTGAATATAGCTCTGTGATATATGATAGGATCTTATTTATCTGTTCCATATATAATAGCTTACATCTGCTAACCTCAGCCCCCTCCTCTTTGGCAACCACCAATCTGTTCTTTATGTATGTGATTCTATTTTTGTTTCATAGGTTAGTTTGTGTTATATTTTAGAGTCCACATAAGTGATATCATGTTATTTGTCTTTGTTTCTGACTGACTTAGTATGATCCCTAGTTGCATCCATGTTGCTACAAATGGCATTATTTCATTTTCTCTTATGGCTGAGTAGTATTTTATATATATGTACACTATATCTGGGAGGAGGAGCCACCCACGCCCGAGGCCAGGGCAGGCGGCTGGGAGGAGCAACCCGGGGAGCAGTGGCTGCGCAGGCACAGGAGGGCCTAGAGGGCCACATTCAAGGTCAGGAACGGTGACGGTAAGGAGATAGCCCTCGTCCAAGGTAAGGAGCAGCGGCTATGCTTTGCTGGAGCAGCTGTGAAGATGCCCCATGCCCAAGGTAAGAGAAACCCAAGTAAGATGGTAGGTGTTGCAAGAGGGCATCAGAGGGCAGACACACTGAAACCATACTCACAGAAAACTAGTCAATCTAATCACACTAGGACCACAGCCTTGTCTAACTCAATGAAACCAAGCCATGCCTGCAGGGCAACCCAAGACGGGCGGGTTGTGGTGGAGAGGTCTGACAGAATGTGGTCCACTGGAGAAGGGAATGGCAAGCCACTTCACTATTCTTGCCTTGAGAACCCCATGAACAGTAGGAAAAGGCAAAATGATAGGATACCAAAAGAAGAACTTCCCAGGTCACGAGATGCCCAATATGCTACTGGAGATCAGTTGCGAAGTAACTCTAGAAAGAATGAAGGGATGGAGCCAAAGCAAAAACAATACCCAGCTGTGCATGTGACTGGTGATAGAAGCAAGGTCCAATGCTGTAAAGAGCAATATTGCATAGGAACCTGGAATGTCAGGTCCATGAATCAAGGCAAATTGGAAGTGGTCAAACAAGAGATGGCAAGAGTGAACGTCAACATTCTAGGAATCAGCGAACTAAAATGGACTGGAATGGGTGAATTTAACTCAGATGACCATTATATCTACTACTGCGGGCAGGAATCCCTCAGAAGAAATGGAGTAGCCATCATGGTCAACAAAAGAGTCCAAAATGCAGTACTTGGATGCAACCTCAAAAACGACAGAATGATCTCTGTTCGTCTCCAAGGCAAGCCATTCAATATCACAGTAATCCAAGTCTATGCCCCAACCAGTAACGCTGAAGAAACTGAAGTTGAATGGTTCTATGAAGACCTACAAGACCTTTTAGAACTAACACCCAAAAAAGATGTCCTTTTCATTATAGGGGACTGGAATGCAAAAGTAGGAAGTCAAGAAACACCTGGAGTAACAGGCAAATATGGCCTTGGAATGCGGAATGAAGCAGGGCAAAGACTAATAGAGTTTTGCCAAGAAAATGCACTAGTCATAGCAAACACCCTCTTCCAACAACACAAGAGAAGACTCTACACATGGACATCACCAGATGGTCAACACCGAAATCAGTTGATTCTATTCTATGCAGTCAAAGATGGAGAAGCTCTATACAGTCAACAAAAACAAGACCAAGAGCTGACTGTGGCTCAGATCATGAACTCCTTATTGCCAAATTCAGACTTAAATTGAAGAAAGTAGGGAAAACCGCTAGACCATTCAGGTATGACCTAAATCAAATCCCTTATGATTATACAGTGGAAGTGAGAAATAGATTTAAGGGCCTAGATCTGATAGATAGAGTGCCTGATGAACTATGGAATGAGGTGCGTGAAATTGTACAGGAGACAGGGATCAAGACCATCCCCCTGGAAAAGAAATGCAAAAAAGCAAAATGGCTGTCTGGGGAGGCCTTACAAATAGCTGTGAAAAGAAGACAGGCGAAAAGCAAAGGAGAAAAGGAAAGATATAAGCATCTGAATGCAGAGTTCTAAAGAATAGCAAGAAGAGATAAGAAAGCCTTCTTCAGCGATCAATGCAAAGAAATAGAGGAAAAGAACAGAATGGGAAAGACTAGAGATCTCTTCAAGAGAATTAGAGATACCAAGGGAACATTTCATGCCAAGATGGGCTCGATAAAGGACAGAAATGGTCTGGACCTAACAGAAGCAGAAGATATTAAGAAGAGGTGGCAAGAATACATGGAAGAACTGTACAGAAAAGATCTTCATGACCCAGATAATCATGATGATGTGATCACTAATCTAGAGCCAGACATCTTGAAATGTGAAGTCAGGTGGGCCTTAGAAAGCATCACTACGAACAAAGCTAGTGGAGGTGATGGAATTCCAATTGAGCTGTTTCAAATCCTAAAAGATGATGCTGTGAAAGTGCTGTACTCAATATGCCAGCAAATTTGGACAACTCAGCAGTGGCCACAGGACTGGAAGAGGTCAGTTTTCATTCCAGTCCCAAAGAAAGACAATGCCAAAGAATGCTCAAACTACTACACAACTGCACTCATCTCACATGCTAGTAAAGTAATGCTCAAAATTCTCCAAGCCTGGCTTCAGCAATACGTGAACTGTGAACTTCCAGATGTTCAAGCTGGTTTTAGAAAAGGCAGGGGAACCAGAGATCAAATTGCCAACATCCGCTGGATCATCAAAAAAGCAAGAGAGTTCAAGAAAAACATCTATTTCTGCTTTATTGACTATGCCAAAGCCTTTGACTGTGTGGATCACAATAAACTGTGGAAAATTCTGAAGGAGATGGGAATACCAGAGCACCTAACCTGCCTCTTGAGAAATCTGTATGCAGGTCAGGAAGCAACAGTTAGAACTGGACATGGAACAACAGACTGGTTCCAAATAGGAAAAGGAGTACATCAAGGCTGTATATTGTCACCCTGCTTATTTAACTTCTATGCAGAGTACATCATGAGAAATGCTGAACTGGAAGAAACAAGCTGGAATCAAGATTGCCAGGAGAAATCTCAATAATCTCAGATATGCAGATGACACCACCCTTCTGGCAGAAAGTGAAGAAGAACTAAAGAGCCTCTTGATGAAAGTGAAAGAGGAGAGTGAAAAAGTTGGCTTAAAGCTCAACATTCAGAAAATGAAGATCATGGCATCTGGTCCCATCAGTTCATGGGAAATAGATGGGGAAACAGTGTCAGACTTTATTTTTTGGGGCTCCAAAATCACTGCAGATGGTGACTGCAGCCATGAAATTAAAAGACGCTTACTGCTTCGAAGAAAAGTTATGACCAACCTAGATAGCATATTCAAAAGCAGAGACATTACTTTGCCGACTAAGGTCCGTGTAGTCAAGGCTATGGTTTTTCCTGTGGTCATGTATGGATGTGAGAATTGGACTGTGAAGAAGGCTGAGCACCAAAGAATTGATGCTTTTGAACTGTGGTGTTGCAGAAGACTCTTGAGAGTCCCTTGGGCTGCAAGAATATCCAACCAATCCATTCTGAAGATCAGCCCTGGGATTTCTTTGGAAGGACTGATGCTAAAGCTGAAACTCCAATACTTTGGCCACCTCATGCGAAGAGTTGACTCACTGGAAAGGACTCTGATGCTGGGAGGGATTGGGGGCAGGAGGAGAAAGGGACGACCGTGGCTGAGATGGCTGGATGGCATCATGGACTCGATGGACATGAGTCTGAGCAAACTCCGGGAGGTGGTGATGGACAGGGAGGCCTGGCGTGCTGCGATTCATGGGGTCGCATAGAGTCGGACACGACTGAGTGACTGAACTGAACTGACACTATATCTTCTTTATCCACTCATCTGTTGATGGACTTTTAGGTTGTTTCTATGTCTTGTCTATTGTGAAAATAGTGCTATGAACATAGGCATGCATGTATCTTTTTGAAATTGCAGTTTTGTCCAGATATATGTGCAGGAGTGGGATTGCTGGATCATATAGTGACTCTATTTTTGTTGGTTTTTTTTAGGAATCTCCATATTATTTTCCATAGTGGCTACCAGTTTAAATTCCCACCAGCAGTATAGGAGGATTCCTTTTTCTCCATAGCCTCTCTAGCATTTGTTATTTGTAGGCTTTTATTTTTTATTTTATTATTTTTATTGGCATATAATATAGAACACTGTAAACCAACTATATGCTATTAAAATAATAATTACTATTATTTTAGTGAGATAGCATTATCTTTAATTTTCCTACTGAGATTCAAGATGATACCTAGTAGAATTCCATATGACTTAAAAAAAAAATACCAGTAAAGAGAAGTTCTAGAGGTTTTGCCCCAAACTCCTTTGATCCAAGCATCATAATTCAGATTTCTTATTTTATATTGCCAGTATTCTTATTTAATTGTATATGTTTCTTTTGTACAATTTCATTTCTTAGAGGCATTTGGATAAGCATCTTAATGCTATATAAATTCAAACTTCAAGAAGCCAGTTAAAACAGAAAATACAACTAGTATATAAAAATACTGGAAAGCATATCTTCATACAGAAGCCTTGATTGGATTTGAAACCTTTCCAGATTATCTATGTCTGCAAGAATTTGAGACTAATTTAGAATTACAATTTCCACTGAGATCACAAGTCTTAATGTTTACACAAAGCTCTAGATATTTTCATTTCAGTGCAGAAATCCTAATCCTTGCCTTGGGGCAAATAAACCATGCCCCCATTCCTGATTTTGCTTTCTGTAGGTGCTGCACAAAATTGCATTCTTGAATATTAAGGTAAGCAAACGACATCTGTTTTTTAGTTGCACAATGTGCTTTTAAAAGGTATTCAATACTAAATTCCCACATATTAAAAACCAGAATTCAAAATGAGTATTTTATGCCAAAAGAGATTTAAGATAAACTGGCTCAGAAGATTTTGTCCATGTCCTGTAATCCATCTGTGCCTTTTTTTTTTTGGATACTTCCTGTCAGGAAATTGGGGCATTGATCTCTTCCTGAGGAGTACCCATAGGAAGTCCATTTAATCCAATAAAGAGCCAGAAGAGTCCACCTCAAGTCTTTGAGGTCTTAATGGGGAATGTTCACAACAAAATGACACTGGCAGCTTAGATTCCTACTTGAAATGGCAAAGCCTTTCTGAGCTGAAAAGGGCTCAGGTATAGTTAAGACTCCCAGGCATAAGAAGGGAAGTGAGGAAGAATAGGCCTTTCTGGGTACTTTCTTTGTGTCCACCCATCCACCCCACCTGTCACTGTGGATCTGTGTTGCCTTTTCTGCTGTGGAGTCTTGGCTGGCTTCTTGGCCTGCAATTGGAAAGCTGAGGTCTTCAGCCTCTACTTTGAAGACCTGCATATCTCATCCACTGGCATCTTGCTGCTGTGCAGCAGGCAGGGTCAGGAGGGTGAGGGTGAGGGTGAGGGCAGGGTCAGAAGGTGAAGTGGAGAGCACCCCTGTCTCCTAGTCTGATTTTCCCCAGCAGAGGAAAAGTGTCTCCCTTCATAGTTGGGCTAAGACATTTCGTCTTGACCAGAAAAACTACTTCCCCTAAGGGTTTCAGCTTTGAGCTCAGCTGTAAAAGAATCCGCCTGCAATGCAGGAGACCCCGGTTTGATTCCTGAGTCAGAAAGATCCACTGGAGAAGGGATAGGCTACCCACTCCAGTATTCTTGGGCTTCCCTTGTGACTCAGCTGGTAAAGAAACCGCCTGCAATGTGGGATCCCCGGGTTGGAAAGATCCCCTGGAGAAAGGAACAACTGCCCACTCCAGTGTTCTGGCCTGGAGAATTCCATGGACTGTATAATCCATGGGGTAGCCAAGAGTTAGATGTCACTGAGCAACTTTCACTTTCAAGGGTTTTAGTCTTGAGAACTTAACTAGCTAACCATTCTGGCTTTTAGTTCTGTATTCTCCTTTGCTACATGCCTCTTTTGACATAAGCACAGAGCAGTTAACTTGCTTGAATAAAGGGAAAGGAAGGATCAAAATGCCAGGGGGAGTCTACCCCCACCTCCTAGATAAATAATAATAAATTCATCACAGTCACACATCCAAGCCCAGGCCCTTTGGAAATGAACGCCTGTAGAAGGGATTGCATCTATTAAAACAATGTGAGAAGTCCCGTGGATGTAAGTTCTTTTTAAAAGCAAGAAGCACATCAACTGGCCATTATAGGGAGAATTCAGAAAGATTTCTTGCTAGATTTAGAAGCTATATTTAACATTTTACTACTCCAAAAGGCCATTATCTCCTGTTGGATTACTCTCCCCCTCCCCCCACCATCTGAGGAAGTTGTTGGAAAAAGAGGAGGAGGATTCTCCAGCTATTAGGGAATATTTGAAAGAAAAGCAAAGTTTTTGAATCTTACCCCACCCATCCAGTGACATTGCAGAAAAGGAGAATGAGCTATCATGAGTCATAAGGACTTCTCTCCTCCCCTACTGTTGCCCCAACGTGCACTGGCAGATTATATGTTCCCAGAGAGAAGACAGAAAAGTAGCACTCTAGGAAAGGTAGACTGAAAGTTTCCTTTCCACTGAAAACCTTTTCTTTCAGCTTTGCCATCAGGCCCCAGAAGGCTGGTGGATGGTGTCTCCTGGTGGAGTTGTTCAGTCACTCAGTCATGTCCAACTCTTTGTGACCTTATGGATTACCAGGCTTCCTTGTTCATTGCCAATTCCTGGAGCTTGCTCAAACTCATATCCTTCAAGTCGGTGATGCCATCCAACCATCTCATCTCCTGTCATCCCCTTCTCCTCCTGCCTTCAATCTTTCCCAGCATCAGCATCTTTTCCAATGAGTCAGTTCTTCACATCAGGTGGCCAAAGTACTGGAGCTTTAGCTTCACCATCAGTCTTTCCGATGAATAGTCAGGACTGATCTCCTTTAGGATGGACTGGTTGGATCTCCTTGCAGTCCAAGGGACTCTCAAGAGTCTTCTTCATCACCACACTTCAAAGGCGTCAATTCTTCGGTGCTCGGCCTTTTTTATCATCCGGCTCTCACATCCATACATGACTACTGGAAAAGCCATAGCTTTGACTATACGACTTTTTAGGTGAGGTGGAGGGGAGTAGGCATCTGTATCCAGACCCCATGGCCTGGGAAGAGGTCTGATATCTCAGAAAGGAATGTGTGCAGTAATACAGGGGAAGAGTGAGCCAAAGCTAGCCTGGGGAGAACATGGGCACCTAATTGAGAATGATGCTGACCAGTGCATAGTACTTTGTGTGAATGTATATCTTAAAAAAAAAAAAACATATCCTTGGATGCCCAGATATGGCTACAGCCTAGGACAGCAATGGTAAGCTAAAAATTAATAGATGGAAACAGAAAGCCAATGCAACGAGGCAGTGACTGTCACTTCCCAGAAGATACTTGGGTAAGAAAAAGACTCAAGGACATCAGTGCAAGTAAAGATGTCAACTGACTAGATCAGTTTATACTTTTCTCAAAGACCCCAGGAGATTGATCCTATCAATAAGCCTATATTTTATACTTTATTCCAAAAGAAGGGGAGGAGCTATCTCAGACTAGATACATTAAAAAAAAACAAACTGATTGAGAGTTTGTTGGAGGTCTGATAGTGTTTGAAAGTTTATTCAAAAGAAAGAAAAACCAAGACCACTGGCCTGGCATACAGAACAAAATTGGAGAAAACTGGACCAGAAGCTCTTGGGCCACAGTGGGGGGAGGGGCATTCATGCAGGCTTACTAGTCCAGAAGTCAAAGTCACAAGCATTCACTGTGCTTTGCAGTTATGAAGCACACTTATGCTAATGAGACCAGATTTACAGATTAGCAATGCATTTTAACGGTTTAATTATAATCCCAAAATGATATAAAAGGGATGAAATTGTACATTGCAATGCTTTTAGTAATCAGAGCTGCTTTGCTTTCTTATTTTTAAAGGTGTACATGGGTGGGGGAAGAAGAAGGAAATTGATGAGTTTTAGACATACTCTTGTAATGGGTCCCTGGTTTATAATAACTAGAGCAGAGAAACTGCAGCATTGTTAACTCAACAGAAGGGGTTTCCAAGAAGTCTTGTTTCTGAAAAGATTAACTGAATAAGGGACCATCTACCTCCAAATGCCACCCCTTGTAAGAGCCAGCCAGTGAAGGATTTTGTTGAAATTTGTATTAAACCAGCTTTAAGGCATTGTAAGCCACTAAGGGTCAAAGATAACAAATGGGTTAATGGCTTTTAAGAAAGTCATTTATAGTTGCTTATTTAACATTCACTGTCATTTCATTGAGAGCAGGCTCTCTCAGAGAGACAGGAAGCTTGCTAGGGGTTTAGCAGAGAGCAGAGGAGAAAGAGTTGCAAGGTGGAGTCCTGTTTGGCTCTCCCTGGCATTAAGAATCACAGCATGAGTGTATAAAAGTCAGGGCACAGAGGACCAACAACAGACTTTATCCACTTCCAAACCTGGCTCTAGTCCTATTATTTACTTTACCAGGAAACCTGAAACTAGAGAAGTCATTAACATTTTCATATCACTTTCTAGCTTTGTAATGAGCTCTTCTTGCTTTTGATCTTGAGGTTCAGGCTTTGTTGTACATTTGACAAATAGCTACCTGCATTTTCATCCTCTTCTATTTCTGTGGTGGCCCATTCTTAAGGAAGAGGCTCAAGAACTGGGTAGGGACTGAAAGAAATACAGTGCCAACTGGACACAGGGTGTTTCCTATATCTGGGTAGCATTTTTTTTGAAGTACCACTGACCTACTACACTGTTAGTTTCAGGTGCACAACATAGTGATTCGATTTTGTTGCAAAATGATCACCATGATAAATTTCGTTACCATCTGTCACCATGCAAAGATAGTATAATATTTACTGTATTCCCCATGCTATACATTTCATCTCCATGACATGTATTTTGCCACTGGAAATTTTACCTCAAGCTTCCTCACCTGTTTCTTTTTTCACGTCTCTGCACTGGCAACCACCTGTTTGAGTTCATTTCTGTTTTCTTATGTTTGTTCATTTATTATTTAGATGCCACATGAGTGAAATCGTATGGTATTTGTTTTTCTCTGCCTGACTTACTTCACTTATCATAACACCCTCTAGACCCATCCATGTTTTTTACTTATGGTGAGATTTCATTCTTTTTTATGGCTGAGTAATCCATCACATGTGTGTGTTATACCACATCTTCTTTATCCATTCATGTATTGATGGACAGGTAGGTTGCTTCATATCTTGGCTATTGTAAATAATGTTTCAATGAACTCTAAAAGGGTGCATATATAATTTTAAATCAGTCTTTTTGTTTTCTTTGGAAAAATAACCAGAATTAGAATTGCTGGATCATTCCAGATTTCTATTTTTAATTTGGGGGGAACTTCCATAATGTTTTCCATAGTGACTGCACCAACTTACATCCCCAGCAACTGTGCATGAGAGATCCCTTTTATCACCATTTTCCCCAACACTTGTTACATCTTACCTGTTTGATAGTAGCTGTTCTGAAAGGTGAGGTGATATATCATCATGATTTTGATTTGCATTTTCCTAGTGGTTAGTGGTGTTGAGCATCCTTTCATGTGTCCGTTTGCCATCTGTATGTCTTCTTTTGGAAAAATGTCTATTCATGTTCTCTATCTATTTTAAAATCAGGTTGTTTCTGTTCTGGATGATGAATTATGTGATTTCTTTGTATATTTTGGATATTACCCTATGACATGTTGATCATTTGCAAATATATTCTCCTGTTCAAATACCTTCTCCTGTACAATAGAATAGGAAAGACTAGAGATCTCTTCAAGAAAATTAGAGATACCAAGGGAACATTTCATGTAAAGATGGGCACAATAAAGGACAGAAATGGTATGGACCTAACAGAAGCAGGAGATATTAAGAGGAAGCAAGAATACACAGAAGAACTGTACAAAGAAGATCTTTACAACCCAGATAACCACGATGGTGTGATCACTCACCTAGAGCCAGACATCCTGGAATGTGAAGTCAAGTGGGCTTTAGGAAGTATCACTACTAACAAAGCTAGTGGAGGTGATGGAATTCCAGTTGAGCTATTTCAAATCCTAAAAGACGATGCTTTGAAAGTGCTGTACTCAATATGCCAGCAAATTTGGACAACTCAGCAGTGGCCACAGGACTGGAAAAGGTCAGTTTTCATTCCAGTCCCAAAGAAAGGCAATGCCAAAGAATGCTCAAACTACTGCACAATTGCTCTCATCTCACACGCTGGCAAAGTAATGCTCAAAATTCTCCAAGCCAGCCTTCAACAGTAGGTTGTTTATTTGAAATTTTTGTTTGCCTGGGTAGGCTTGCATTGCTATAAACTTCCTTAGAACTGCTTTTGTTGCATCTCATGGATTTTTGGATCGTGTTTTTGTTTTCATTTCTCTCCAGGTATCTTTAAATATCCTCTTGGCTTTCTTCAGTGACCCATTCGTTGCTTAGTAGCATACTGTTTAGTCTCCATATGTTTGTGATTCTACAGTTTTTTTCCTTATAGTTGATTTCTAGTTTCATAGTATTGTCAGAAGACATGCTTAATAAAATTTTAGTCTTATTAAATTCACTAAGATGTTTTTGTCACCTAGAGTGTGATCTACTCTGGAGAATGTTCCATGTGCACTTGAAAAGAATGTGTATTTTGTTCTTTGGATGGAATATATATGTGTGTGTTTGTGTGTATGACACATTAGATCAGATTGACATCTATTAAAATACACATAAGTATCAATCTGATCCAAAGTACCATTTAAGGCCAGTGTTTCTCTATAGATTTTCTCTGGATGATCTGTCTGTTGATGTGATTGCATGTTAAAGTTCCTTGCTATTACTATCAATTTCTCCCTTTTCATTTGTTAATGTGTACTTTATATATTTAGCTGCTTATAATGAATCCATATATATTTACAATGGTTATATCATCTTGTTAGATTGATCCTTGATTCCTTATATAATGTCTTTATCTCTTGTTACAGTCTTTGTTTTGTCTTTTTGTTTCATTTGCATGGAATACCTTTTTCCATTCCCTCACTTTCAGTCTCTGTGTGTCTTTGAATTTGAAGTGACTCTCTTGTAGGCAGCATATTTGTGTGTGTTTTTAATCCATTCAGGTACTCTGTCTTTTGTTTGGAATGTTTAGTGCATTTACATTGAGGTAATTTACACGTATGTACTTTTATTGACATTTTCTTTATTGTTTTCTGGTTGTTTTGTAGTTTCTTTTGGTTCTCCCTTTGTGGTTTGATGACTATTTTTAGTTTTTTTTTCATCTTTTGCATGAGTTCATCTATTATAGATTTTTGGCTCGTGGTTTCCATGGGGCTTATAAATAAAACTATATATAAATAGGTCTTCCCTGGTGGCTCAGTCAGTAGTCTGCCTGCACTGTGGGGGACCCAGGTTCAATCTTTGGGTCAGGAAAAGCCCCTGGAGAAGGGAATGGCAACCCATTCCAATCTTCTTACCTGGAGAATTCCATGGACAGAGGAGCCTGGTGGGCTACAGTCCATGGGGTCACAAAGAGTCAGACACGACTGAGCGACTAACACTTTCATTATATATAAATAAATGTGTGTGTATATATATATATATATATAAAATATGTAATTTGTTGATCTCTTTGGTTGAACACATTTTGACAGCCTTGTATTTTTACTGACAGCCTTGTATTTTTAGTCCCCTCACTACATGTTTAATGCTTTTAACATCATATTACATTGTTCTGTGTATTCCTTAACTACTTATTATGAATATAAATAATGTCAATAGTTTTGTCTTTGAACCTTCCTACTAGTTTTATTATTTGATCTCCTACTTTACTGTGTATTTGTTTCTACCAATGAGATTTTTTCCTTTCATAATTTTTATATTTCTAATTGTGGCCTTTTCTGCTTAGAGAAGTCTCTTTAACATTTCTAGTAAAGCTGGTTTTGTGATGCTAAACTCTTAGCTTTTGCTTGTCGGTAAAGCTTTTGATCTCTTTCAAATTTGAGTGATAACGTTTGTGGTTATTCTTCATTGTAGGTTTTTGGATTTCATCACTTTAAGTATGTTGTGCCACTTCCTTCTGTCATACAGAATTTCTGCTGAAAAGTCAGCTAATAGTCTTATCAGAGTTCCCTTGTACGTGATTAGTCGCTCTTCCCTTACTGCTTTTAAGATTTTTTTCTTTCTTCTTTTGAACATTTTAATTACAGTGAGTGGATCTCTTTGGGTTCATCTTGTTTGGGACTTTGTGCTTCCTGGACCTGGATATCTGTTTTCTCTCCCAGCTGAGGGAAGTTTCAGCTTTTATTTCTTTAAACTGTGTGCCCCCCTTTCTCCCTTTTATCCTAGGACCCCTATATTGCAGATGTTAGTATGCTTGATGTTGTTCTTGAACTTTCTAACATTATCTTCACTTAAAAAAATTCTTTTATTTATTTATTTTTTCTGTTCAGCTTGGGGGATTTTCATAGCTCTGTCTTCTAGTTTGCTGAGCCGCTGTTCCTCTGTACAATCTACTGTGCTTCCTTCTAGTATCTTTATTATTTCATTATTTTTCATGCTGTTTGATGGTTCTTCATATTTTTTCAGTTCAGTCATTCACTTGTGTCCAACTCTTTGCAAACCCATGGACTGCAGCATGACAGGCCTCCCTGTCCATCACCAACTCCTGGAGTTTACTCAAACTCATGTCATTGAGTTGGTGATGCCATCCAACCATCTCATCTTCTGTTGTCCCCTTCTCCACCAGCCGTTAATCTTTCCCAACATCAGGGTCTTTACAAATGAGTCAGTTCTTCACATCAGGTGGCCAAAGTATTGGAGTTCCAGCTTTAGCATCAGTCCTTCCAATGAACACTCAGGACTGATCTCCTTTAGGATAGACTGATTGGATCTCCTTGCAGTCCAAGGGACTCTCAAGAGTCTTCTCCAACACCACAGTTCAAAAGCATCAATTCTTCAGCACCCAACTTTCTTTATAGTTCAATTCTTACATCCATACACGACTACTAGAAAAACCATATCCTTGACTAGACGGACCTTTGTTGGCAAAGTAATGTCTCTGCTTTTGAATATGCTGTGTAGGTTTGTCATAACTTTCCCTCCAAGGAGCAAGCGTCTTTTAATTTCATGGCTGCAATCACCATTTGCAGTGATTTTTGAGCCCCCCAAAATAAAGTCTGCCATTGTTTCTACTGTTTTCCCCGTCTATTTGCCATGAAGTGATGGGACCAGATGCCATGATCATAATTTTCTGAATGTTGAGCTTTAAGCCAACATTTTCATTCTCATCTTTTATTTCCATCAAGAGGCTGTTTAGTTCTTCTTCACTTTCTGCCATAAGGATGGTGTCATCTGCATATCTGAGGTTATTGAGATTTCTCCTGGCAATCTTGATTCCAGCTTGTGCTTCATCCAGCCCAGCGTTTCTCATGATGTACTCTACATATAAGTTAAATAAGCAGGGTGACAATATATAGCCTTGATGTACTCCTTTTCCTATTTGAAACCAGTCTGTTCCATGTCTAGTTCCAACTGTTGCTTCCTGACCTGCATACAGATTTCTCAAGAGGCAGGTCAGGTGGTCTGGTATTCCCATCTCCTTCAGAATTTTCCAGAGTTTGTTGTGGTCCATACAGTCAAAGGCTTTGCCATAGTCAATAAAGCAGAAATAGATGTTTTTCTGGAACTCTCTTGCTTTTTCAATGATCCAGATGTTGGCAATTTGATCTCTGGTTCCTCTGCCTTTTCTAAGACCAGCTTGAACATCTGGAAGTTCACAGTTCACGTATTGCTGAAGCCTGGCTTGGAGAATTTTGAGCATTACTTTACTAGTGCAATTGTGTGGTAGTTCGAGCATTCTTTGGCATTCCCTTTCTTTGGGATTGAAATGAAAACTGACCTTTTCCAGTCCTGTGGCCACTGGCGAGTTTTCCAAATTTGCTGGCATATTGAGTGCAGCACTTTCAAAGCATCATCTTTAAGGATTTAGAATAGCTTAGCTGGAATTACATCACCTCCTCTAGCTTTGTACGTAGTGATGCTTCCTAAGGCCCACTTGACTTCACATTCCAGGATATCTGGCTCTAGGTGAGTGATCACACCATCATGATAATCTGGGTCATGAATATATTTTTTTGTGCAGTTCTTCTATGTATTCTTGCCACCTCTTCTTAATATCTTCTGCTTCTGTTAGGTCCATACCCCATTTCTGTCCTTTATTGTGCCCATCTTTGCATGAAATGTTCCCTTGGTATCTCTAATTTTCTTGAAGAGATCTCTAGTCTTTTCCGTTCTGTTGTTTTCCTCTATTTCTTTGCACTGACCACTGAGGAAGGCTTTCTTATCTCTCCTTGCTATTGTTTGGAACTCTGCATTCAATTGGGTCTTTCCTTTCCTCCTCTGTTTTTCACTTCTCTTCTTTTCACAGCTATTTGTAAGGCCTCGTCAGACAGCCATTTTGCTTTTTTGCATTTCTTTTTCTTGGGGATGATCTTGATCCCTGTCTCCTGTACAATGTCACGAACCTCTGTCCATAGTTCATCAGGCACTCTTTCTATCAGATCTAGTCCCTTAAATCTATTTCTCACTTCCACTGTATAATCATAAGCAGTTTGATTTAGGTCATACCTGAATGATCTGGTGGTTTTCCCTACTGTCTTCAACTTCAGTCTGAATTTGGCAATAAGGAGCTCATGATCTGAGCCACAGTCAGCTCCCAGTCTTACTTTTGCTGACTGTATAGAGCTTCTCCATCTTTAGCTGCAAAGAATATAATCAATCTGATTTTGTTGTTGACCATCTGGTGATGTCCATGTGCAGAGTCTTCTCTTGTGTTGTTGGAAGAGGTTGTTTGCTATGTTCAATGTATTCTTTTGGCAAAACTCTATGAACCTTTGCCCTGCTTCATTCTGTACTCCAAGGCCAAATATGCTGGTTACTCCGGGTGTTTCTTGACTTCCTACTTTTGCATTATATTTTCGAACTCTTTCTTAAACTTCTTACTGTGTTTGTTCTTCTCCTAAGTTCACTGAGCAACTTTTTTATCATAACCTTGAACTCTTTATTGGTTATATTATTTATCTTTCCTTTACTTAGTTCTTCTGTGGTTTTATCTTTTTCCTTCATTTGGAGCATATTCATCTGTTTCCTAATTTTGTCAGATTCTCTGTGTGAGAATATATTCTTAAATATTATGGTTCATGATCTTCGAGAAGTGGCCTTCTATAGAAGACTTTCTGTGAGGTACAACTTCTGGTCACCAGAGATATATGCTCTAGGGATGCAGCCTATGTTGGCTTCATGGGCTTCTCTATTGTGAATAGGTCTACTACTCTGGGTGCATTTGTAGGTGGGGCTGTACTCTGGACCAGTTGGCTTCCAGGCACTGCCTCGTGTGCAGGACGTTGGCTCACTGGTGGATGGAGATGGGTCCTGGAATGCTTGCTGCTTTGCCTGGGTTGTCCCTGAACCGGTACCCCCTGGCTTGTGGGTGGATAATCTTCCAGTGCTCATATGTTAGAGAGGGGTCTTTGAATTGGTGCTTACTAGGATCAATATCTTTGTGGTAGAGTAGCTCCCCCAAATGGCTGCTACCAGCATCTGTATCCCCAGGGACATGTCTCAATTGTCTTCTGCCTCTCCAGGAGGCTCTCCAAGATCAGCAGATACATCTGGCCCAGGCTCCTTTTGAATTACTATTTCTATCCTAGGTCTCAGAGAACGTGAGATTTTGCATATTACATTTTGGAGCAGAGTCTCTATTTCCTAAAGCCTCCTGACTCTCCTGTGTACAATCACCACTGATCTTCAAAGCCAGATGTTCCTGGGGGCTTGTCTTGCCAGTGCTAGACCCCCTTGTGTTGGAGAGCCTGATATGGGACTCAGACCCCTCACTCTGGGGGAGAACCTCTGTAATTGTGACTGTCCTCTCATTTGTGGGTCACCTCCCTGGTTGTTGGATCTTGATGATACCATGTTTCTACCCCTCCTACCTGCCTTGTTGTAGTTTCTTTATATCTTCAGTTGTGCAAAGTCTTCTGTTAGTATTCAGAGCTTTCCCATTGATAGTTGCTTTGTAAATAATTATAATTTTGGTGTGCTTGTGGGTGGGGATACATTCAGATCTTCCTTCTCCACCATCTTGGCCCTGGAATGAATTTTAACAACAGATCTGTTGAAATGTAATTTGACATAAACAATATCATTGCACATTAACGCATACTCTTCAAGTTTTGAAATATGGATATATCTTTGAAACTGTTACCACTATCAAGATGATGAGTATATCTAATACTTTCAAAAGTTTCCTCATGCCCCTTTGTAATTAATACCTGGCTTTCCTGGTGGCTCAGAGGTTAAAGTGTCTGCCTGCAATGTGGGAAACCTGGGTTCAATCCCTGGGTCGGGAAGATCCCCTGGAGAAGGAAAAGGCAATTCACTCCAGTATTCTTGCCTGGAGAATCCCATGGACGGAGGTGCCTGGTAGGCTGCAGACCATGGGGTTGCAAAGAGTCAGACACGACTGAGCGACTTCATCTCACTTCTCTTCACTTCCTTCCCCTGATTTTTTTTTTTTTTTTTTTGGCTACACTGCACAGATTGTGGGACCTTAGTTCCCAAACCAAGGATAGAACTGTGGTCCCGGCAGTGAAAGCACCAAGTCCTAACCACTGGACCACCAGGGAATTCCCTAGATTTTTAAGGTAGAGGCTGAGGACATCGATTTGAGAAATTTCTCTTCTAATTTAGGAACTTTAATGCTATAAATTTCTCTCTGGGTACTACTTTGTTGGTAACCCAAAACTTGGATAGGTTGTATTTTCATTTGGCTAAAGTCTTTTCTTTATAATTTCCCTTTTGAATTCTTCCTTGACCCATGGGTTTAAATAGTCAAACAATGTGTATTTACTTCCTAGATATTAGAGAATTTCCAGAAATATATATGTTACCTACTTATAGCAATGCCACTGTAAACAGCAATGTAATTTTTATATTTGAAACCTTTGAAATTTATCAAAGACTTGTTTTATGGTCCATAATATGGTCTGTCTTGGTAACTCTTCCACATGCATATGAAAAGAATTTGCATTTGCCTGTTGAGTGGAGTGCTCTATAAATAGCAACTTGTTGAAACTGGTTGGCAGTGTTAAAATATATGTTGATTATCTACCTACTTGCTCTATCAGTTGTTGCACGAAAGAGGTTTTGGAATCTTCAGCTACAGTTGTGGATTTGTCTCTGTCTCTGCATTTCTTTCAGGCTGTTTCACATACAGATCTTCCTCAACTTATGATGGGGTTATATCCCAATAAACCCACTCTAAGTTGACAATGCCAAGTCAAATGCACTTAACACACCTAACCTACTGAACATTATATATTTCCATCCATGCGCTTCCCTGGTGGCGCAGATGTAAAGAATCTGCCTTCCATGTGGGAAACCCAAGTTTGATCCCTGGGTCGGGAAATTCCCCTGGAGAAGGGAATGGCAACCCACCTCAATATTCCTGCCTAGAGAATCCTATGGACAAAGGAGCCTGGCGGGCTGCAATCCATGGAGTCACAGAATTGGACACTACTGAACGACTAACATACATATACACATATTTGTATCCTTTTACTTCTAACTTATTTAGACATGAAATGTGTTTCTGATAGGCGGCATATACTTGGATCTTGCTTTTGTGTTCAATCTGACAGTCTTTCCCTTCTAATTCAGGTATTCACACCATTTATACATAATGTGAATATTGATGTGGTTAGGTTCAGATCTGTCATCTTGCTATTTATTTTCCATTTGTCCTATTTGTTCTCTGTTCCCATTTCCTCTTTGTCTGCATTGTTTTGGATGAATTGAATATTTTTACAATTATATTCATTTCCTTTGTTATCTTATTAGCTATATTTCTGTGGTTGCTTTAGGATTTAGAGTACATATCTTTAATCACAGTCTACCTTCAAGTTATACCACTTCATGTATAGTATGAGAACTTTATAATAGTTTACTTCCATTTCTCCCATCCCAACCTTTGTGCTTTCATTGTCATACATTTTACTTTTACATATGGTATAAACTTATAATGGACTATTAAAATAAGGTACTATATTTTAAACAGATTTTTTAACCTAACTTAGAGATTTTTTAAAATAAAAAATATTCCATATATCTACCCAGATAGTTAGATTTTCATTGTTTTTTTTTTTCCTTTGTTTATATCTAGATTTCATCTGGCATCATTTTCCATTTTCCTGACACTAACTACTAGTAAAGTTCTGTCAGTCCCAAAGAAGGTACCTGGGGATGAGGAATAAATAATGATTGTTGCACACATAAAAATCTAGGCTTGGTTTCAGGGTTAATGACCTTTAGGGATGGGTCATAACCTTTACTCAGGAGGAGTAGAAAGTCTGAACTCTGTTCAGAGGGTTCCAGATGTGATCACCTTCATGAAGCAAAGGAAAAAGCAATGGATGGTTATGAGAGAAATAAGTCTGTAAAGCTATCTGACGTGACCCATTTGGGAAGTATTCATCCAATTCAGTTCAGTTCAGTTCAGTTCAGTTGCTCAGTCGTGTCCGACTCTTTGCTACCCCATAAATCGCAGCACACCAGGCCTCCCTGTCCATCACCATCTCCCGGAGTTCACTCAGACTCACGTCCATCAAGTCCATGATGCCATCCAGCCATGTCATCCTCTGTCGTCCCCTTCTCCTGCCCCCAATCTCTCCCAGCATCAGAGTCTTTTCCAATGAGTCAACTCTTCTCATTAGGTGGCCAAAACTGGAGCTTCAGCTTTAGCATCATCCCTTCCAAAGAAATCTCAGGGTTGATCTCCTTCAGAATGGACTGGTTGGATCTCCTTGCAGTCCAAGGGACTCTCAAGAGTCTTCTCCAACACCACAGTTCAAAAGCATCAATTCTTCGGCACTCAGCCTCCTTCACAGTCCAACTCTCACATCCATACATGACCACAGGAAAAACCATAGCCTTAACTAGGCGGACCTTAGTCGGCAAAGTAATCTCTCTGCTTTTGAATATACTATCTAGGTTGGTCATAACTTTTCCTCCAAGGAGTAAGCATCTTTTAATTTCATGGCTGCAGTCACCATCTGCAGTGATTTTGGAGCCCCAAAAAATAGTCTGACACTGTTTCTACTGTTTCCCCATCTATTTCCCATGAAGTGATGGGACCAGATGCCATGATCTGTTTTCTGAATGTTGAGCTTTAAGCCAACTTTTTCACTCTCCTCTTTTACTTTCATCAAGAGGCTTTTTAGCTCCTCTTCACTTTCTGCCATAAGGGTGGTGTCATCTGCATATCTGAGGTTATTGAGATTTCTCCCAGCAATCTTGATTCCAGCTTGTGTTTCTTCCAGTCCAGCGTTTCTCATGATGTACTGTGCACATAAGTTAAATAAGCAGGGTGACAATATACAGCCTTGATGTACTCCTTTTCCTATTTGGAACCAGTCTGTTGTTCCATGTCCAGTTCTAACTGTTGCTTCCTGACCTGCATACAGATTTCTCAAGAGGCAGGTCAGGTGGTCTGGTATTCCCATCTCTTTCAGAATTTTCCACAGTTTATTGTGATCCACACAGTCAAAGGCTTTGGCATAGTCAATAAAGCAGAAATAGATGTTTTTCTGGAACTCTCTTGCTTTTTCCATGATCCAGTGGATGTTGGCAATTTGATCTCTAGTTCCTCTGCCTTTTCTAAAACCAGCTTGAACATCAGGGAGTTCACGGTTCACGTGTCGCTGAAGCCTGGCTTGGAGAATTTTGAGCATTACTTTACTAGCATGTGAGATGAGTGCAGTTGTGTGGTAGTTTGAGCATTCTTTTGAATTGCCTTTCTTTGGAACTGGAATGAAAACTGACCTTTTCCAGTCCTGTGGCCACTGCTGAGTTTTCCAAACTTGCTGGCATACTGAGTGCAGCACTTTGACAGCATCATCTTTCAGGATTTGAAATAGCTCAACTGGAATTCCATCACCTCCACTAGATTTGTTCATAGTGATGCTTTCTAAGGTCCACTTGACTTCACATTCTAAGATGTCTGGCTCTAGATTAGTGATCACATCATCATGATTATCTGGGTCATGAAGATCTTTTTTTGTACAGTTCTTCCATGTATTCTTGCCACCTCTTCTTAATATCTTCTGCTTCAAAACATGGCAAAATAATTCTGAGCAGTATAATGGGTAAATTTGTGTAAATTCAGCCAGCTGATTAGTATGTATATTTATGGTATATGGTATGGTATGGGGGGCTTCGCAGGTAGTTCAGATGGTAAAGAATCTGTCTGTAATGCAGGAGACCTAGGTTCAATTCCTGGGTTGGGAAGATCCCCTGGAGAAGAGAATGGCAACTCATTCCAGTATTCTTGCCTGGAAAATCCCATGGACTTAGGAGCCTGGTGGGCTAAAGTCCATGGGGTCTCAAAGAGCTGGACATGACAGTGACTGAGCATGCATGGTATGGTGTGGAAGAGGACAGGAGAAATAAAAAGCAAGGTCTCTGCTAACCTCCTACATGTTATTGTAATAATCCATATTGAAGCTGATGAGGTTCTACTATGGTACTGGCAATGGAAAACAATGAAATTAACATAAAGAAGATAGAATCAAAAGAACTTAGTGACTAATGTGATGTGAGGGAAAGGAACAGAAGACTTTAGGATGTTTTTTGAACATCCAAAAATATATGTGTATGCTCACATTTCAAGTATCTCATTTCAATTTAAGTCTTTTATAACAGTAAATGGTCTTCACAAAGCCCTATGCTTCCAGTGTGGCTACTTGAAGTCATCAGGTTGAAATCATATCCTTGACTTTTCCATAGAGGCAGCGTTATCTCCAATTTTCATTCTATACTTCCTCAGTAATAGGATCATTACCTTCTTGTAGGACTTTTGCTTCCCTTGTGGCTCAGCTTGCAAAGAACCTGCCTGCAGTGTGGGAGACCTGGGTGTGATCCCTGGGGTGGAAAGATCCCCTGGAGAAGGGAACGGCTACCCACTCCAGTATTCTGGCCTGGAGAATTCCATGGACTGTATAGTCCTTGTTGCAAGGAGTTAGACACGACTGAGTGACTATAAGTTTTGGATTTATGACCATTCACAAAAAGAACTGTATTATTGGATTGGTTATATAAGGCCAATGGGATGTCAGTAGAACTGCATGGCAGTTTGGGGGAACCTTTCTTAAAAGAAACTTAGCATGTTCTCTTTACTGTCTTCTTCCTCTCATCCTCATTCAATTCCTGGATAAATGTGAGGTGGTGGAGGACTTGACGGATTACAGCCACAATGAGTTTTAGATTGCCCATCTCCACATTTTCATGTGACAAACGAACTATTTAGTATGAACCACAGGTATTTTGGAGGTCCAAATTACTGCCAAACTTTGTTTTTAGTTGATACATCTAGGTTACTGTATATTAAGAACAGTCAGCACACCTTTCTATCTTGTCTAAATTAAAAAACAAAAAGATTGGCCTATAAAAATAAAGACACTTTCTCAGTTATACATGCTAAGTCACTTCAGTCATGTCTGACTCTTTGCAACCCCATGGACTGTAGCCCACCAGGCTTCTCTATTGATTCTCTTGGCAAGAATACTGGAGTGGGTTGCCATTTCCTCCTCAGGGGATCTTCCCAACCCAGGGATCGAACCCAAGTCTTTTATGTTTCCTGAACTGGCAGGCAGGTTCTTTACCACTAGTGCCACCTGGGAAGCAGTTATGCTCAGCTATGTTCCCATGTAAATACACTCTCCTTCTCATGAAAACTGGGAAAAGATAGACTTTTAGACTTTTTCTATGGTATGTGCTTTTAATCTACTAGTGATCCACCAGAATGAACTCAGAGAAGGTGTTAAGTAACTTGTTGAAATAATATGTGAACCTAGTGGGAGACCTGGGTTCAGTCCCTGGCTTGGGAAGATCCCCTGGAGAGGGGAAAGTCTACCCACTCCAGTATTCTGGCCTGGAGAATTCCCTGGATTGTTTAGTCCATGGGGTCCCAAAGAGTTGGACACGATTGAGCGACTTTCACTTTTCAGAGAATAGGGGGTATAGGGGAGGGCTTGTTGCTGTAATGGGATGAACATATGAGAGACAACTGAGTCCCCTACTTAGTGTATTATTTTTCTATTGAAGCAAGGAGCAGGCAGAATAACGGACCCCCAAAATGTCAACATCTTAACACCCAGAACCTATGAACATGTTACCTTTCACAGTGAAAGGGACTTTGAAGATATGATTAAGGATTTTGAGGAGATAATTCCAGTTTGTCTTGGTAGGCCCAGGAGAATCACAAGGATCTGGATAAGAGGAAGGTGGGAAGGTCTGAGTCAGAGTAGGAGATGAGATGAAAGAAATAAAGGTAAGTGGAGAAAAGGGCCATGAGCCAAGGAATGCAAGTGGCCACTGGAAGCTGGCAAAAAACAAGGGTATTGCTTCTCCCCTAGAACTTTGATAAGAAATGCAGTCATGCCAGCACCTTGATTTAGGATTTATACCTTCTGTGTTGTCAGGATAATGTGTGTTTTAAATCACTGTTTGGTGATATGTTACAGCAGTGATAGGAAACCTCTATACTGTGTAACAAATTACCACAAAGCTCAGTGACTTAAAACAGCACACATTTATTATCACAGTTTCTACAGGTCACAAGTTTGGGCATGGCTTCAGTAGTCCTTCTTCCCAGTGTCTCACGAGGCTGTCATAAAGGCCAGCTGTGTTCTCCTCTGAAATCCTGACTGGGAGATACACCATTTCTAAGACCATTGTTTGTTTTGTTGGTAGACTTCAGCTTGCAGCTGTGGAATTTGGGTTTCCATTTTCTTGCTGGTATCTGATAGACATTGAACTCTACTGTATGCCCTCTTGGGTATAAACCAGAGGCTGCTTTCAGCAGCTGGAGCCCATTTGTAGTTGCTCATCACATGACCCTCTCTGTCGCCCTTTGTACATGTTCATGTGGGTGTGTGTATGTTGGATTGCAGGAGTGACATCCAATCCCCATTGCTGTATAGCTATAATGTTGCTAAATTGTGTCCAACTCTTTGAGACTCCATGGACTAGAGAGCCTGCCAGGCTCCTCTGTCCATGGAATCCTCCAGGCAAGAATACTGGAGTGGGTAGCCGTTTCCTTCTCCAGGGGATCTTCTAGACCCAGAGATTGAACCCAGATCTCCTGCCCTGCAGGCAGATTCTCTGCTGACTGAGCTACCAGTGCCTATAACTATAATGTAGCTTAATCCTAAATGTGACAGATTTTGCTGTATTCTGTTCCTTAGAAACAAATCAGGGGTCTCGCCCACACTTAGTGGAAGGGGATTATACAGGGTGTGAACTTGGGGTCCACTCTAAGGCCTGTTGGCCACATCTCATGTTAAAAAATCACAGCAATTCATCAGACCAATTTGCTGCTGTTTAGTGAGATTTAGAATCCAGATTTGAGCTTGGCAGAAGTGGGAAAGCAAAAGTGCCTGAGAACTTACATATGTTCCCCAAAATACTCATGCTAGAATGTTCATAGCAACTCTCTTTGACAGCTGAAAATTGGGAAACTACCCAAATTCCTCTCAGCAGTGGAATGGATCAGTAAGTTAGTATTACTTGGGGTGAATGATATATGGGATTCCCTTGGGGCTCAGCTGGTAAAGAATCCGCCTGCAACGTGGGAGATCTGGATTTGATGAACATACAATTAACAGAAATGAGAAGAAAGATTCTAAAACTGTATTCAACCATTTGAATTAGCAGTTATGATATAATAGTGAGCAAAAGAAATTAGACCCAGGAGGGCATACAGTAGAGTTCAATGTCTATCAAATACCAAAACATGAAACTAATCTGTGCTTGCAAAAGTCAGCATAGTCATGACTTTGGGTGATAGGTGACTACAAGGGAGCTGGGGTGTTTCTGAGTTGCTAGCAATGTTTTCGTTTTTTATCTGTGTGTCGGTTACATGGATGTGTTTAGTTTGTGAAAATTCACCTTGCTGGATGCCTATGACTAGCACATTATCCTCTCTATATATTATGCCTCAATTAAAAGCTTCCCTTGGGACTTCCCTAGTGGTCCAGTGGTTAATCTACACTTCCCCTGAAGTGGGCACGGGTTTGATTCCTCGTCTGGGAACTAAGATCTTGCATGCCAGGCAGTGTGGTGAAAATAAATAAAAATTAAAAAAAACTTCTCTTATATCCCCCCCTCCCCGCAAAGAAAAAAGAAAAGGTTTTGAGAAATGGAATCCAGTAAGAGGTGTGAGAATGGCCTAAGGGCAGCCCGGGGCTGTAGTAGAGGGAACTGGCCAATTTGTTCAAGAACAGAACCTGGGATTACAGTCAGGGAGCTGCCTGGGGTGGGCTCCCCAAGCCCTGAATTCAATCTCCAATGGAGGGACCTTGAGGATGCTGATGTTTACTGCTCCCCTGTTACCAAGGACCTTTGTAAAAGGAAACTCTTGTACGGATGAGCAGAACAGACCCTCACCCCTAGAGGTCCTTGATAGACTAGTGGTATGGCTTTAAGGAGCTTTCTGTGCCTACAAGAAACCCATCTTGGCTGGGTTCCTGAGTGGCCTGTCTTTTTGTGAGCTCACCATAATCTCTCAGCTGATGCTTGGGGAGAGCAGCAGGGTCTAAAATGAGAACACGAGCTCACAAAGGCTTTCTGAGGCAATTAGGTGCCCCAATGGAGCATTCTGGTTTGTGACTTCAAGTCACAGGCTTTATCTTGGCCTTGGCAGACCTTTTATTTACTTTTTGGACTCTACTTTCCACTGGAGTCCAGAGGAAGCAGCAAGAAGATGGCACAAAGCCAGAGTCCTCCATGAGAAAGCTCTTTATCTTCCTTCTGCAGAAGCTCTGTGCAGAAAGAGCAACTCAGGCTGTCCCTTAAGCAGCTTCATTGTCAAAGGCTCAATAGAACTCTCCTTCTGAACAAAGGGAGATACATTTCTTTATCTCTCTAATTAATGCTTAGACTTAAGGTGGGGGGGAGCTTGTGTTCAGTCTGCAGCCTCAAGGATGAACTACCTGAAAAAAAGAGTATTCTTTGGAAGGAAAAAAAAAAGTTGATGCCGACTCCGCTGTATGGATTTTCACATCAGTCAGGGAACTTGATAAATAGAGATTCAGAAAAAAAAATTCCAGGGGGTGTATTCTGCCTCAACCTGGACATTCAGGCTCCAATGCCCATTATCTAGCAGTCCAATGGGTTGAAATGGAGCAAAAAAATGCAGATCACTGGGAGCTACACTAAATGTGTGCTGCACCAACCACTGTTTAATATGCACAGTGCTTTCTGTCTTCACAATTACGCATTTTCTAGGCTTGTGCCAAAAGACCAATCATCGAAACATACAGTGCTGGTGGGGAGGAGAAACAAGTATAGAATGCATTCAAACTTTCTGTCTTCCAGATCAATTCCAAATTGACCCTGCTGGCTTAGGGAACTGTATGCGTGGACCTGCTAAAGCTTATCTCCCTGAATAAGTCTTTCTCTCCCCCTTCCATCCCTCCCACCACATTGTGCCCCTACTTTTTATGTTCCTTTTTGTCTTGTTGTTTGTCTCTCCCCTGCTTCCTTCTAGGTGCTTGGACCATGGTGTCTTCCTAGCCACATTTCCACATTTGATCATTCGAATATCTTGCAAGAGTCACAAAACAAGTGAAAATCAGGCTGTGGCAAGACTAAATAATTGGGATTTTCTTTTTATTTTTCCATAAGTAAAATTTATTTGGCTGTTCTGGGTCTTAGTTGCAACATGTGTGATGGTTAATTGTGGCTTGCAGAATCTTTAGTTGCAGCAGGTGGCATCTAGTTCCCCAACCCAGCATTGGGAGTGGGGAGTCTTAATCAGTGGACCACCAGGAATTCCCAGGATTTAATCTTGATGAAACAGCTCTCAAAATAGTTGATCAAAAAGACATAGGATCTTTCATCTTTGTAATATACATGGCCAGAGAATGTTCTAGAAATCAAAGAGCTATGGGCTTGTATTATGTACATACTGTAAAGCTTATCTCTCAACTATGAGCGAGACTGTGAACATAGAATGGTAAGTACAGAAGGAAAAGAAGCCAGGTAGCAGAACAGATGCTTTCTGTTCTGCTCCCTGAGACAATAGGAGGGATGTTTCTATTATTCAAGTGAGGCCTGTATTCCCTAGACCCCTTCCTTCTGAGATCAAAGAGTTCTCTCCAGAGGCAGCAAATTCAGGGTTCATCTAGGGGCATTGTCATACCTTATTGCCAGAAATTCCAGTCTTGCCTCCTCCCTGTGCATCAGGCATCGGCCATGGATGGCTCCACCCCAGGAGAGCTGTTCTATTTTCCCCTAACTGCTCCAGATCCACCGGCTTTCTGTACTGACCCCCTCTGGGGTTTGGTTTGCTTGCTTCAAAAGACTCTCTTTCTTGAAGCTTCTAGTTGCAACTTTTGGTTTTGATGTTTATGGTGCCCATCACACAGATTCCGCCACACAAGTCGTCTCATTTGGGAATTGAAGGGTGTGAGGTTGCATGAAACCTCCATATAAAGACATTCAAACAATGGTCCCAAGTAACCAAAATCTGCATTACCCCAAAAAATAAAGTTAGAAGAATTTGAAGAGGTAGGTAAGGGATAGGTAAGGTAAGATAAGGGATAGGCAGGGAAGCCAGTGTCTTGCTTGGGGTGCAGGCAAATAGAGCATTCCACACCTCTCACCCTCCACAGACTTCCTGCTTTTTCCATCTGACTTGTTCTTTAGTCACTAAGTTGTGTCCAACTCTTTGTGACTCCAAGGACTATAGCCCTTGTCCAGGCTCCTCTGTCCATTGGAACTCTCCAGGCAAGAATACTTGAGTGGGTTGCCATTTTCTTTTCCAGGGGATCTTCCCGACCCAGGGATCGAACCTGTGTCTACTACGTCACCTTCATTTGCAGGCGAGTTCTTTACCACTGAACTACCAGGGAAGCCCTTACATCTGGCTATAAGTCTTAAAATGATCACTAGAGCCTGTAACCACAGGCTTCGTCCCTGTAGCCTAACCAACGCCCCCTATGTAGACACACACAACAACCTCCCTTTGATTACTATTCATTATAGGATTCCTGAAAGTTCCGTCCTCTGTGCTTCTCTCTGACAAATACCCAGGGGAAGGGGGTACAACTTCCTGGCCCCTAGGATGGCCCTAATGACTCCCATGAGGCCTCTTCCTGTCAGATGCACCTCAGCTACTCCCATTCAGGCTTCTTTCTACCCCATAGACCCAACCTCCTGCTGGAATTCTCTTCTGGAAGTTTTTACAACCAACTTCTATGCTCTTAGAGACAAGCTTATATTTCTTCCTTCCCCTTTATCGGGGAGTCCCTACAAGGCGCACAGCCATCATTTTTCCCCCTCATTCATGTTTCTCTTCACTGTCAGGGCCATATGTCAACAGAACTGTGGAATTTTTCCGAGCATGTGCTGTCCTGCAGCACTGCATAAGCAATGTCGTGGTTACCACCATGGCACAGGCAAGGCAATGGATACCCACAAAGGTTAAGTCACTTGTGCAGGATTAGGTGGTGGAGTTAGGCGTCAAAGCTAAGGCTGTCCCTGATCAGTGCTGTGCTGAGCTGATTTGGCAGAGTCTGGCCCAACTGGTGCTTCCCCCACCCCTTTTCCTTTCTCCCACTCCTCCCTCTCAACTCCCCTCTAGGGACCTGGCACTCCTGGGTTTCATCAGGATCTTCTTGGCACTGTGGGTGATGACTTTTACATTTTCTCCTCTTCTGGAGGAACGCACATCAGGAGGAGTGATCTCCAGGTTTATATATCATCTTTTGGCTTATATGCTTCCTTTGCAGGCATAGACTTGAGGTGAGGAGGTGTTCTTTGCTTCTAAATCATATGACCAGGCGAGTACCTACTCCAATCCTCTGTAAGGCTATGCTGGGAACCATGTTGAACATTTTTGGAGACTTAACATTTGGTGAAGGAGCTCAGGAAGGGATATGGGAGCCCTATGCTGTTGCTTCCCCTCCTGCTCTGTGTTGCTCTGCCCTTAGCCATGCTCTGAAATCCTAGGGCTCTCTCACAAGTTGTCTGTACTCCCCTATCTTTGATTTCCCTGTGTTTACTAGAGTATACTGCATTCTCTTGTATTTCCTAGTTAGTTTTGTCTCCTTCTCATTTTCCCTCCATACCAGAATCTTCTTAAAGCCTGGGGACCACATCCTCTGCAGTCTACCACAGGATCTTTTTTTTTTTTGGCACACTACATAGCTTGCAGGATACCAGTCCCCTGACCAGGGATTGAACCTGGGCTATGGCAGTGAAAACCCGGAATTCTAACCACTAGACCACCAGGGAACTCCCCAGGACCTTACTTTAAGTCAGAGCCCCATACATCGTTGTCCCATTGAAATGAAGTCAAAAGGATGAATGCTGTTGTAAATTTCAGATTCTGGCATAGGTTGGAGAGAACTATGTATGTGTCATAAGGCAGGCTCTAGCTACAAAAAAGAAACCAACCCAACAACATTGATTCTTCTTTCTTTCTTCATCCTTCTCCTTCTCTGGCTTCTCACTTTACCCCTCCCCATACCAGGCCATCTGATGTGCAGCACAGAGCAGGCTAGAAAAGATAAAGAAATCCAAAAGTGAAATCTTGGCACGGAAGTAGTGTGCTTTGAATCAGCTCTATATGTTAATAACAGGAACCAGTGAAGGGGCATTCTTCAGGCTGAAAGGAAAGTCCTGAGATTAATAGCTTCTAGATTCCTGATGGATACCACTGTCTCCTCTTGGGCGTGGGGCTGGGGATAAAAAGAGCCCCTGGATTCTTCTGTGATTATGGACCCAGAGATCATAATGCAGGGAAAGCCTGTAAGAGGAGCTATCTTAGTGTGCTTCCTTTTCTCGGTTAGCTGAGCCTCTGAATAGTTTGGGGTTGTAATTGGGGCACACAGAGTGTTGCCAAAGCAAAAGATGAAGCCTCTGCCAACTGTGCACTAGTTTTCAGTTGTTGGGGGACTATCAGTCTACAGCTGCGGGTGGGTCTTGCTTTTGTTTGTCTCTGTGCTGAAAGCTCATATGGAAAACTTTATAGCAAGAATTGAAGCTAGCAAAACAGCCCTCAGCCAACTCACGACATGATGGCTGAGGTCCCATCACCCATGGTGCTTATAGATCTTTTAATGAGAGTCTAAGATGCAGTGCTAGGGAATTCCCTGGTGGTTAGGACTCTCTACTTTCACTGTGGTGGTCCCAGGTTCAGTCCGTGGTGGGGGAACTAAGATCTCGCAAGCTGAGTGGCATGGCCAAAAAAGGTGGGGGGCAGTGACAGTGAGATGTGTAAAGTGGACCTGGCTGCTGACATCACAAAATAACAAAATTGGGCAAAATAAACATAGGCAAAGATTTTCAGTTGGCGTTTGCTTTTGAGGCTAGGTAGCAGATATGGCCTACAAGATGCCTGATGAGATACACACAGATTAGGGCACCCCCCCTTCTTTATCTCTGGACAGGTGCCACACTGGGGCCTCTTTGATAGAGAGTAGAAGGCCTGCACCAATATCCTTTTGTCATTTCCCTAGAACATCACTGTTTCTTTATTGAGCAGTTTGCAAGCAGAAGCTCAGGTGTATGATTCCAAAGATCACCACTACATAATGATTATCATAATGAATAATTATCCTGTTATGAATAGTAAGTCTAACAGTAAGGTAGAGTTACCAGTGAAATTGAGGGGTGGTGCATAAACCTTTTAAACTTTGCTTCAACTCTCATTTGCTGCCATAATCCTGATTTATCAGAAAGGCTTTGGATGACCATCCATCTATGGCATGCCTTTGTTCCTTTCTTCCTCATCTAATTGAGCAGAAGTTCATATGCCGTACACCCATGACTTGGACCCAACTACTACCTCCCTGTAAATAAGGATAAAGATAGAAAAAGACAAAAATTGGTATTTTTCCTATGTGGTATATAAGCATCTGGAATTTAGGAGTTTTGAGATTTAGCGTGGTGACAAGGAGTCCTGTCATGACTGAGTCTGTTAGCCAGTGGATGAGATAAGACACTGGAAAAGGTGGTATCAGAGACAGGGGCAAAAATGGAAAGTTGTTAAGTCAGCAAATTTATACCATCACTTCTGATATTTCCTCTACCACCACCCCTGGGTCATATGCCTATTGTTTCTGTGAAGGGGTCATATTCAGTGGAAGGGGACAGGAGAAATGGGGCTTATAAAAACTTTATGAAAGCTTCTCTGCTTGAAACAGGCTTGATGTGCAAACATTAACATTTATGATGTGGGGTTGGCCATGTGTCAATAACACTTAGATTTTTCTAGGTCAGTCTCAGTTCTTGGATTTTCTTTGCATTTATTATCCCAGGATCCTAGGTGTTGTGGCTGTGGGGACAATGGCTCCTAGTTATGGTAAAACTAAATGAATCTGGATCACTGCCTCCTCTTTCATTGTGCATGCATACTCAGTTGCTCAGTCATGTCTGACTCTTTGTGACCCCATGGAATGTAGCTCACCAGGCTCCTCAGTTCATGGGATTGTCCTGGCAAGAATACTGGAGTGGGTTGCCATTTCCTCCTCCAGGGGATCTTCCCCACCCGGGGACTGAATGTGCATCTCCTGTGTCTCTTGCATTGGTAGGCAGATTCTTTACCACTGGGCCACCTGGAAAACACCTCCTCTCTCATTACTATTATTTAATTGACCAGATTAATTTAATTATGATCAGCAACCCAAGGTTAGAGTGAGGATGGTGGGGCAAATGCAAGCTTCAGAGGGCCCCCACTGAAGAATAATTAGTAGATTGCTTAGGCCTCTGTGCCCCTGGTGACACCCAGGCTTTGCATGAAAAGGCTATTGATTGCTTCATGTGGAAGGTGCAGTGTCTTCTCTCTAGAAGATAGATCCCTTCTAATTCCCTCTTTAATTTTGGTCCTTGCATACTTATAGTTTGCTTATTCACATTGCCCATGTAGATATCTTATATTAATATTACACTAGTCATCCCCAGAGAATCACTTTGATAGACCAGGTTTAGGGCACTTCCTCACTATGCAGAGTGGACATTTAATTAGACACTTAATTGGCAGCTATACATGTAGTCTGACATGTTAAAAATGTATCCTCTACTATGAGTACCATGAGTACCACTTCGACTGCTGCCGAAGTGGAGACTGTCCCCTTTCATCCCTTCGCAGTGGATATCCAGCTCAACACTTTGGACTTGGATACCATTAGGAAGATGGCTAAGTCCCATGGATTTCGAAGTAAATTTTTTTCATTCCTAATTAGTCCTAATTATGGAGAAGGCAATGGCACCCCACTCCAGTACTCTTGCCTGGAAAATCCCATGGTCGGGGGAGCCTGGTGGGCTGCAGTCCATGGGGTCGCTAAGGATCAGACACGACTGAGCGACTTCACTTTCACTATAACAGTTACCTAAGCACAGATATTGCCTTGGACCTTTAAACTTACTGGTTAACCTATAAAGAACATTTTTTACGGCACCAGTTTATCCCCAACAGACAGTTTATTAAGTAAAAATCATCTTTAAAAGAAACATTTTTTTATTCTCTATGGCAGAATTCCTACTGTCGATGAACCCCTAATTTGAATTTGGTTCTGGTGTGAAATGAAAGACTTCCCTGGTGGCTCAGATGGTAAAGCGTCTGCCTGCAATACGGGAGACCCAGTTTCGATCCTTGGGTTGGGAAGATCTGGAGAAAGGAAATGGCAACCCACTCCAGTATTCCTGCCTGGAGAATCTCGGGGACGGAGGAGCCTGGTGGGCTACAGTCCATGCGGTCGCGAAGAGCCGGACACGACTGAGCCAGAAAAACAGAGACACACCGTGGGGACACAGTGCCCAAAATGGCCCACTGAGCAGCACCAAGGATCAGAGCAGCCCTGCCTTGTGTTTTCTTTAGGCCCATTTTCTTGTCTGTCATGGGGAGGAGGCCACCTAATCCCAGTGCTCAGGAGACAGGCACTGAGAGGCCTGGGACAAGCCAGCAGGAAGGCAAGATCCAGGATTTCTGATGACTTCTGTTGTGGGTGTGCTGGAAATCAGCAAGGTCCCAAACTCAACTGTGCTTGACTAACTTCTCTCACACCCAGAATGACCACTGTTAATGCGTCTGTACTCCGTTTGTATTTTTTGGCATTGTCGTGTAGTATGTGGGGTCTTGGCTCCCCAACCAGGGCTCGAAACAGCAGCCCCTGTGCTGGAAGTGCAGAGTCGTAACCACTGGACCACTTAGGGAAGTCCTTGTTAATTTGTCCCTAGAACTTTCTTGCTGAAATGCCTACAGTGCTATAGAGGAGTGACACTGGCAATATCAAAATGACAAATTATGGGAAATTTGCTCTATGATGGGATCTGGGCTAGATGCTATGCTATGTTGAATGCTGCTAACCCCTCCCTTTGAGATCTATACCAGTATTTCCCAGGTTTGCTGTTGGGAGACTGGAGGCTCACAGTGGGTAAATGACTCACTCAAGGTCAGGCAGCTTGTAGGTGATGGAGCTGGCATCGGGACCCAGTCCTGTCTGACTCCTAATGATGATTTCACTTACCTGACATATTTGAATGTGATCCTGCAGTCACTGGTGCCCATTAATACACTAGGCTGGATTCAGATATCAGATTAACAATCACTCCCCTGTGTGCCTGATTTAATGGCACATGGGACAAGGGAGTTTAAGAATGGGGTGTGTGTGTGTGTACATATAGAAAAGTCCAGAGCAAGGATCCACACTTCATCTGTTCAAGTGTAACACTAGAAAATCCTCAATAGTTGCAATGAGGAACATCAGTGGGGGCACCATGACTGTCCCTGAAATTAGGTTTTGTCACTGGCTATTTCTCATCAAGTAGCTTTACTGGCTCAAAGACTGAAATCAGAGCAGACTCTTCCCTGGAAGCAGGCTGACTGCCTCATTGTTGGCTGCACTGAAATATGTGGTTTTGGGGAAAAAAATCTCCCTTTGCTTGAGTCAGCCACCAGTACTTGTGGGGGTGGTGGGGGAGGATAAAGCAGCCTTGGGTCCCAAGGGATGCTACTGTGAAAGAACCCCAGGTGGTCTGCAAAATTATCAACTTTGGGAAGGTAGCTTTTTCTGTGAGCTGGAGCACCAGGCATGCTTGGCTTCTAATTCACCATATGGAATGCGGTATTGGGCTGGGCTGCTCTGCTTGGTCTCTGGTGTGATGTGGCACTTAATGCTGTGGAATTATTTCCTTACTCAATTAAAAAAAAAAACACACCCTGCTCTAAATCCTCATCTGTTTCTCCCCACAATCCCCCACCCCCACCAATTCCCTAGACACTGTGTGTATTTTCTGCCTCGCTCCTTGCCTGTCTTTTCTTTTTCGAAACCTTTCTTCTCTGACTTAAAAGTGCAGCCGGAGAGGGAAGCCCAGTGGCACGCCCCATGCTTGAATTCTCCCAAAGCAGCTTATCTCTGAGATCCGGCCATTCATTTTCTGAGGAAGGCTTTCGGTGGTTTTTCTCCTGTCATTTTTCAGGATTCCACTGTCATCAGAGCTTGTGAAGCCAACAAACAAAACAGACAATGAGCAAAACCCTGGAACCGAGGTAGTCTACTCAGAGACCTGTTGATCTGCTCCCTGTAGTTCCTCACCTTCTAAGTTCTTCTGAGTCTTGAATCCCATCTGCTCTCTGGTTGTGCTCACATGTGGTTGCTGAAATAATCACTTCCAGGTATTTTATCCCACTGTTCTCTGCTCAGGAACCAGCCAGCGTGAGGGATTTCCAGAATTTAGGAAGCTTCTCGGGTCCCCAACATTTCCCCTCCTTAGCCCCCACAGAGCTTGGAGTCCTAAAAACTGAGTGGTGTCTCCTGAAGGCCCTAAATGAACCACACTAACGGTTCCTGAGATAGTTTCTGTGTGAATTTAGAAGCATTGGTCTGTCTGCAGCTTGCATCAAAATTACCTGTGGAGTTTGTTAGAGTGCACATTGCTGGGCCCTGCCCTAAATCCTCAGAATAAAAGTGGCTTGTGTGTGATTGCTAGCTTGTGGGCAGAGGGTGGGAAGCAGGTTCAAGGATCAGAATTTAAAAAAAAAAATTCTTACACAGTGCACACAGAAATTTGAGAACTATTGTCATAAGGTTCATAAGCAGGGAAAAACCATGATCAGACCTTTTTTTAAAAAGTCTGGCAACCATGTGAAGGTTTTCTGGCCTGGGGCAAAGTAAAGATTCAGGTAGGCTGTTCGCTCAGTCGTATCCGACTCTTTGTGACCCCATGGACTGCAGCACGCCAGGCTTCCCTGTCCGTCACCAACTCCTGGAGCTTACTCAAACTCATGCCCATTGAGTCGATGATGCCATCCAGCCATCTCATCCTCTGTCGTCCTCTTCTCCTCCTGCCCCCAGTCCCTCCCAGCATCAGGGTCTTTTCCAAGGAGTCAGTTCTTCACATCAGGTGGCCAAAGGATTGGAGTTTCAGCTTCAACATCAGTCCTTCCAGTGAATATTCAGGACTGGTTTCCTTTAGGATGGACTGGTTGGATCTCCTTGCAGTCCAAGGGACTCTCAAGAGTCTTCTCCAACACCACAGTTCAAAAGCATCAATTCTTCAGCGCTCAGCTTTCTTTATAGTCCAACTCTCGCATCCATACATGACTACTGGAAAAACCATAGCCTTGACTAGACGGACTTTTTTTGGCAAAGTAATGTCTCTGCTTTTTAATATGCTGTCTAGGTTGGTCATAGCTTTTCTTTCAAGGAGCAAGTGTCTTTTAATTTTATGGCTGCAGTCACCATCTGCATTTGTAGGAGAGGGCAAAATAACAGGTTATTTGTGGGAGACCAGTAGAAGGTTCTGCTTTTAGATGTTAGGGAAAAAGTTGGAAGTGTGGAATAAATGGCTGCCATCTCTGAAATGCCTCCTCAAGCCTCTCTGCTAGAACTTTCTATCCTTTGTTTTAAGAGAGATTTTACAGGCTGTTCATGGACCCATGTCCATCACAGGGAAAGAGCTCAGCTCTCCTGTTTAAACTAGAGCTCAGAGGTATACTGTCTCATCTTTGTGACACTGTGATTCTGTAGCAGTGGTTCAAACTAGTGGTTCTTGAAATGTGGTCCTCTGATCACATTGGAATCAACTGAAATGCTGGTTAAAAATGTAGATTCTTGAGTCTTGCCTTAGACCTACTGAATCAGAATGATGGGAACCCTGCCATCTGCATTGTAACTGGCAGTCCAGGTGACACTGATGTCTAATAAAGTTTGAAAAGCAGTGTTCTACAGTGTTTGTCTTTCTGCCTCCACTTCTGCCTGCAGAAATCCTTGATCTACTTATACCAGCTGATGCAACCCAGTCTGTTGCTATGGAGATGAGAGATGTGTGGAGACACTGAGGTCGGGGTGCAGGGGAGAGTTGGGGAGCACTGACATGCAGCAACTTGAGGTGAGGGGAGGGACCCAGGGTTTGTACATAGAATTTGTGCACTTGAGTTGAAGTTGAAAAAAGGTAGGAAGCCCAGGATAGACGAACCCCCAAATCCCCCAGGCCAGATATCTATACTCAGCCATGAATTCAAGCCCCACAGCAATTAGGTTTGGGGATGGAGGATTGGGAGTCACAGCAGGCAGGGCTCTGGAGTAGAAAGTGAGACCAAATGCAGGCTCAGCTGACAAGTGCAGGTGGAGCGTGGGGAGCAGGTAGCCTGGCTCCCCCTTCTGTTGTCCTTGCCTGGGGGAACCCCGTCCCATCCTTGGCAGCACAGTACCTTGCCTAAGCTGCCTTGTGCCACCCTACTTTGACCATAACAACCGCCCCCCTGATGCTCTCTCACCCCGTTCTTTTGAGGAGCACAGAGGTGCACTTGCCTGGGATCGTTTGCTGAGATCCTCAGAGGCCCTGGGGGAGAAAATACCGAGAAACTGTTTCCATTCCTTGTGAGACTCAGGCTGTAAGAAGGTCTGTCCAGGGCAAAGTGAGGTCTGAGGAGCAGCTGTGACAAAGCTCCATGGACAGGGTGGCTTCGACGTTTCTTTGCTCAGAGTTTTGGAGCCTGGAAGTCTGAGCTCAACGTTTAGCACGGTCAGTCTCTGGCAAGGATTCTTTCATACACATCCACTCTGTCCTCATGTGGCCTTTCCTCCAAGCACTCTAGAGGGAGAGTTCTTCCGCTTTTTATAAGGCCACTAATCCTCTTGGATTAGAACTCCACATTTTATCCCTGTTCAACTGTAATTACCTCCTAAAGGCCCTATGTCTAAATATAGTCACACTGGGGGCTAGGGCTTCAACATTGAATTTGGTGGAGACGCACTTTCATCTATAGCACTCAGCATCACCTGTGTATGTTTGTTTGAAAGGCTCCACCCTACCTATCCTCAATCAAGATCACCACCAGAGTAGAGCTACGGAATCTAAGCATTTCAAGTGATTCTGATGAACACTGATGTTTAAGAATCACTTCCAGTATGATATGATATGTGGTATGTTACACGTAGCTCATATGATCTCAATGTTTTTGAAGCTGGCTTTATTTTCACCCTGTATTTTCACTTGGTGGGTAGCACAGTCTCCATTCTTGGCTGAGGTAGGGCTTTCTTTTCATGTATCCTGAACCAGTAGTTCTCAAACTTTAGTCTGGATCTTGTGAAAATGCAGATTCTGATTCAGCAGGTCTAGGGTGGAGCATGGAATTCTGCCTTTCTAACAGGCTCCCAGGTGATGCTGTGGCTGCTGCTGGTCCTTGGACCACAACTTTGAGCAGCAGGATCCTAAACAATTTTGCCAGCTTTAGAAGTGTGCCGGTAGTTCAGGGATGGCAAATTTATGTGTCTTCAATGACCAGGCTAGTAAGTAATTGTAAATATGTAGAACTACCAGAGGTAATATGAATAGGTCATGGTAGAGCCTGTAGGCATTTGATTACACATTTTAAAACGCACTTTGCTCGCCAAATGGGCTACAAACTGCTTCCATTGGGGGCAACTGATTTGCAATCCCTTTGCTAGTACAACTGTCTTAACATTTGTCAATAAGTATTTTCCCATCTAGCCACTTCATGGATGTTTAGATTTCAGCCACAATCCTTTTCACTCTTCCTCTCTGCATTCTTAATTGGCACTCCTTGATGCTGCTTTGTAAGCATTTTGAAGGGTTCATTTTTAAAAGGTATGTCCTATCTAAGCAACAGGGTTGTAACTCTTCAAGGGCAGGAACTAAGCCTTGTTTCTTTGGTCTGCCCTCAATAATGTTTAGTTCAGTGTTCAGCTAACAGTGGGCACTCTGTCACTGATGGCTAATTGACTCGCTGTCAGGACCAGGGCAGTACTTCAGAAGAGACGTGAGTTCACTAGGATGGCTGAGATTTGGAGATAAGTACCACATCCTATGTGATCAGCATACAGTTACTCCTAGTTCGAAGAAAGCAAGCCAGGATTTTTTTTAGAAGCATTGGATTTTTCCACTATTAGAACACAGACCAGGCTTGCTCAACTTCTATTGTTTTGAGTTTAGCGGAATGTGTTGTGTTTGCAGCTTCTGGACTTACTTGATCTGCTATTTTTGGTGCTCTTCATTAAATGGATTGTTGGTATGTAAATACACAAGTTGCTATGCAAAATTGTCCTAATTTTCTTGTGAACTGTCTTTCTGCAGCTTGTGAAAAGGCATTTTGTTACTTCCCCACATTCAAGAATATTTTAAGTGCTTGCAGCTAAATTGTGCTAAACCAGTTGTCAAAACTTGGGAGTGTACCGTAAAAGTAAATTGATACAGATAAAGTCAACCTATTTGCATGGGCTCCTGTTTATTTATCTGCATGGAAATACACCTGTATGTGGCACAGATATACACACACTGCGTTATGGCTAAAGAGTCAGCTGGAGTTAATGACCATATGTGGGGAAGAACTATTAGCAAATCAATTAAGAACCTGTCTGTCATGCTATTGTAAAACACAGTCATTTGTTAGCTTAAAGAGGAGCTCTTTCCCTTACAGAAAATTGTGATCTGTAGAGTATTAGCTGACCTCTGCTAGAAAGGAGACTTCTGTTCAAATAAGCAAAAGATTGTAGATGACTAGTCGACCAGAGACGGGTAAACATGAACTAAATTGAGTACTTTGATTCCCTACTTGTTCATTTGTTCAACTATTGATCAAAAAGCTTCCTATGTGACAGACACAGTACTGGGTACAGGGTGAACAAGAGGTTACAGTAGTGAATAAGACATCAGTGGTCCTTGCCTTCTTGAAACTTACATTAATCCAAGTTCTGTCATCAGTGTGTATATGTGTGTATTACATCTTTTGGGCTGCTGTAACAAAAAATATCTTAGACTCAGCAGCTTAAAAAGGAAACATTTCTCACAATATGAGGCTGGGAGTCTAAGTTCTAGGTGCTGGTAGATTCACTCTCTGAGTACTGTCTTCCTGATTTGTAGACGGCTGCTCTTGCTATAACCTTACATGCAAAAGGGGAGAGGAAGCTCTCTAGGGTGAGTTTTATAAGGGCATTCACCTCTTATGACCTTTAGTTCAGTCACTCAGTTGTGTCCGACTCTTTGCGACCCCATGAATAGCAGCACACCAGGCCTCCCTATCCATCACCAACTCCCGGAGTTTACTCAAACTCATGTCCATTGAGTCAGTGATACAATCCAGCCATCTCATCCTCTGTCATCCCCTTCTCCTCCTGCCCCCAGTCCCTCCCAGCATCAGAGTCTTTTCCAAGGAGTCAGCTCTTTGCATCAGGTGGCCAAAGGATTGGAGTTTCAGCTTCAACATCAGTCCTTCCAATGAACACCCAGGACTGATCTCCTTTAGGATGGACTGGTTGGATCTCCTTGCAGTCCAAGAGACTCTCAAGAGTCTTCTCCACCTCCACAGTTCAAATTCATCAATTCTTCGGCACTCAGCTTTCTTCACAGTCCAACTCTCACATCCATACATGACCACTGGAAAAACCATAGCCTTGACTAGATGGACCTTTGTTGGCAAGGTAATATCTCTGCTTTTCAATATGCTATCTAGGTTGGTCATAACTTTCCTTCCAAGGAGTAAGCGTCTTTTAATTTCATGGCTGCAGTCACCATCTGCAGTGATTTTGGAGCCCCAAAAAATAAAGTCTGACACTGTTTCCACTGTTTCCCCATCTATTTCCCATGAAGTGATGGGATCAGTTGCCATGATCTTCGTTTTCTGAATGTTGAGCTTTAAGCCAACTTTTTCACTCTCCTCTTTTACTTTCATCAAGAGGCTCTTTAGTTCTTCTTCACTTTCTGCCATAAGGGTGGTGTCATCTGCATATCTGAGGTTATTGATATTTCTCCCAGCAATCTTGATTCCAGCTTATGCTTCATCCAGCCCAGTGTTTCTCATGATGGTCTCTGCATATAAGTTAAATAAGCAGGGTGACAATATACAGCCTTGATGCACTCCTTTCCCCATTTGGAACCAGTCTGTTGTTCCATGTCCAGTTCTCACTGTTGCTTCCTGACCTGTATATAGGTTTCTCAAGAGGCAGGTCAGGTGGTCTGGTATTCCCATCTCTTTCAGAATTTTCCATAGTTTATTGTGATCCACACAGTCAAAGGCTTTGGCATAGTCAATAAAGCAGAAATAGATGTTTTTCTGGAACTCTTGCTTTTTTGATGATCCAGCAGATGTTGGCAATTTGATCTCTGGTTCCTCTGCCTTTTCTAAAACCAGCTTGAACATCTGGAAGTTCATGGTTCATGTACTGCTGAAGCCTGGCTTGGAGAATTTTGAGCATTACTTTACTAGAGTGTGCTGCTACTGCTGCTAAGTCGCTTCAGTCATGTCCGACTCTGTGCGACCCCATAGATGGCAAGCCACCAGGCTCCCCTGTCCCTGGGATTCTCCAGGCAAGAACACTGGAGTGGGTTACCATTTCCTTTAATTGTGCAGTAGTTTCAGCATTTTTTGGCATTGCCTTTCTTTGGGATTGGAATGAAAACTGACCTTTTCCAGTCCTGTGGCCACTGCTGAGTTTTCCAAATTTGCTGGCATATTGAGTGCAGCACTTTGACAGCATCATCTTTCAGGATTTGAAATAGCTCAACTGGAATGCCATCACCTCCACTAGCTTTGTTCATATTGATGCTTTGTTCATATTTCTAAGGCCCACTTGACTTCACATTCCATGATGTCTGGCTCTAGTTGAGTGATCACACCATCATGATTATCTGGGTCGTGAAGATCTTTTTTTGTACAGTTCTTCTGTGTATTCTTGCTTCCTCTTCTTAATATCTTCTGCTTCTGTTAGGTCCATACCATTTCAGTCCTTTGTTGAGCCCATCTTTGCATGAAATACTCCCTTGCTAGCTCTAATTTTCATGAAGCTATCTCTAGCCTTTCCCATTTTGTTGTTTTCCTGTATTTATTTGCATTGGTCGCTGAGGGAGGATTTTTTATCTTTCCTTGCTACTCTTTGGAACTCTGCATTCAGATGCTTATATCTTTCCTTTTCTCCTTTGCTTTTCACTTCTCATCTTTTCACAGCTATTTGTAAGGCCTCCCTAGACAGCCATTTTGCTTTTTTGCATTTCTTTTCCATGGGGATGGTTTTGATCCCTGTCTCCTGTACAGTGTCACAAACCTCCATCCATAGTTCATCAGGCACTCCATCTATCAGATCTAGTCCCTTAAATCTATTTCTCACTTCCACTATATAATCATAAGCGGTTTGTTTAGGTCATACCTGAATGGTCTAGTGGTTTTCCCTACTTTCTTTAATTTAGTCTGAATTTGGCAATAAGGAGTTCATGACCTGAGCCACAGTCAGTTCCCGGACTTGTTTTTGCTGACTGTATAGAGCTTCTCCATCTTTGGCTGCAAAGAATATAATCAATCTGATTTCGGTGTTGACCATCTGGTGATGTCTATGTGTAGAGTCTTCTCTTGTGTTGTTGAAAAAGGGTGTTTGCTATGACCAGTGCATTATCTTGGCAAACCTCTATTAGTCTTTGCCCTGCTTCATTCCGTATTCAAGGCCAAATTTGCCTGTTACTCCAGGTGTTTCTTGACTTCCTACTTTTGCATTCCAGTCCCCTATAATGAAAAGGACATCTAAAGGGTGTTAGTTCTAAAAGGTCTTGTAGGTCTTCATAGACCCATTCAACTTCAGCTTCTTCAGTGTTACTGGTTGGGGCATAGACTTGGATTACTGTGATATTGCATGATTTAATGCCCTACCTACTAACACCACCAGCTTGGGGGTTACGTTTCAAGAGAAGAATTTTGGTGGAGGGAGCAAAAACATTCAGTCTCTGGCAATGTGTATTTTTCTATTATAGTAATTATAAAAATGTTAGATATTTTCTTTATATAATTAAAGAATGACACATTTGGAATATGCCTTGAAATGCCATTCAGTTTATTCTTACATCCTTCAGGTAGCTGGAAAGGGTGTATGTGTGTGTATTGCAGTTACACTGAGAGCTAGACCCCACTCATATCTCTTGGGTACTCATCATTTCTCTATGTATCCAAGTGACATCTTTGAACTGAAAGCACTGAGTACTTGTCCGCATGCTTTTTCTGATCCTGGTGCCCATGTGACCTATCCTAGGGAGTGAATGCATCTCTCCCAGCTAGTGAAGCAGACCTCAACAGTTGGTGGATACATACCACAACTCCTTCTCACTTTGTTGGGGTAACTTTGAGGAGTATTCTTACTATCTTTCTGAAGTCCCTAGTGGGATTGAGCCCCAGTTACTCACAGTGGTAACCTGCTCAGTATTCATTCTATATTGGCTTCCTTTTCTCCCTGAAATGCCTCCCTATTTTCCTACAAGTGCTTCCTGGGATCACTTCCCACCCCAGATATACCACTTGTATAGTTTCTTAGGGTCAGTTTCTTGGGGAACCCAACTTAAGTTATGTATCAACCCATGGCTCTCCAAGAATATATGATAGAATTGTATATTCATGGGCAGATTTATTTTGAAAATCACATATAACACCAGATACATGGCTATATTGTTCATAGACGAATACAATCACATTGTTTATTTTTAGCAAATCATTTAGATGGACATGATTAGCTAATTAAATGTACTTGGAAAAGTCTATCTTTGAGATAAAGTAAAATTCTTTTGTGATTTAGATAATAGAACCCACTTTGGGGTGGGCACTTTCATTGTTTTGTGTATTGGAATTTTTAAAAAAGCCAGTAAGTACCCTCTACAATTTGAAGAAACTAGACCCAGGTTTGATCTTTGGGTCAGGAAGATCCTCTGGAGGAGGGCATGGCAACTCACCCCAGTATTCTTGCCTGGAGAATCCTCATGGACAGAGGAGCCTGGTGGCCTACATTCCACGGGTTCACAAGAGTCAGACACAACTTGGCACTAAACCATGACTACCACCTCTTTTAATACCTTCTCATCTCTCTCATAACTCAAGTCTTCTTGGGGTAGAGTGTTGGCCTGGGTGGTTCCTGGGTGGTTACAGCATAACCGAAAGCTCATCTCCCCTCGTTTGTTCATTTTCTGTTGGCTTTTTTTTTGCTGTTTTCTCTCACCTACAGCATATAGCTGCTTTCCTCTATCTTGAATGGAATCTTACCCCTAGTTTTATAGACACAATATCCAGAATTTCCCTTTGTAGCCCCATAAACTCACTGCATATATTTCTCTCTTCCCTTTATTGGTGGTGAGAAAGTCATCTGATTTTTATCAGACTTAAAGTATTCCAGTCTATGAATAATATAATGTGGGAAATGAAACCAGACAAGCAAAAAACTGTTGGGCTTCTGGGCAGGACTGAAGACTTATAACACGAACTTTTTATATGTGTACATTTTATGTATGTTTCCTAGGACCTCTTTACTGCTCTCAATTTAACTTACTTCTTCCCTCCAGTCTTCTGCAACTCTTAAGGTTAATTTGTGAGTTTGAGCATGGGTTTTCCCTGGGAAGGAAGCACAGGAGAAGCTCCCCAATGATAAAGGAGGTTTTGACTTTGGTTACTAGAACCTTGGGCAGCTCTCCATGTTGCCTGCCCCAGTGGCTTGTCTGGCTACTTGAACTCTTGCTTTTTCGTGCAATGTCTTTGTTCAGGATGTTTGCTTAGACTTTGGACTTTGGGCCTCTGTCTTGTCTTTATTTTCTACGTCCTATCTCTTGGCCTAACTTACTACCTATTATGAATTCTTGCACATCGTAGGTATTGAATCAATAATTGCTTAAATATTAGATACCTTCTGTGACTCATGCTTGCATGAGCTTCCTAAGGCTTATGTGACATGTAAGACCTATACCCTTGACTTGCGATTCCAAACTTTGCCCTGGACTCATGCTCCTGGTTGATTTCTCAGGGCTGGCAAGCTCTCCTGCCTCATCTTTCCCTTCCACCCTCAGCCTTGCTTCAGTTTCCTGGAGTTCCACTTTGTTATTTTGCACCACGACTTACTGACTGGTGGTGATGCTGACAGTCTAACACAGGTAATGTAACTAAAATGTTCACAATAAGGGAGCACATTAACGAATCCAAGATCCGCAATGCTGTTTATACTTTTATTTTGAAGGATAATTATGTCTGTGCTTAAGTAAGACCCTATGCATTGAGTGCAGATGTCAGAACAAGAAAGTGTTGACTAAGACTGGGTTCCTGCTGTGAAGTGCACAATGTGTGAAATTCTAGCATATGTGCAGAAATTTAAACCCATCATTTACTGACAGGCAATAATTACTTTAATGAAGTCAGGAGACTATTTCAAACAAGCAATTAAAGTTAACAATAAAACTGTAAACAGGACCCTAATGAATGAATTTTCAAACTGTACTTCCCTCCTTGGTGAGTGCTAGGAGCTTAACAGAAAGCGTAACTCACATTATTGAGTACATACATCACACTGGGCAATGTGGCAAGCCCTTTACATGTAGTGTCTTTTTTTTTTTTTTTACGTGTAGTGTCTTATTTAATTCTCATAACAACTCTGTGAGGTATTATTCCCATTTTGCAGATGAAACTGAGTCTCATCTGCAAAAGAAACTGCAGATAAAACATACTTTCCAAAGTCATGTGTTGTTGTTTAATCACTTCAGTTGTGTCTGACTCTTTTGTGACCCCATGGACTATAGCCCGCCAGGCTCCTCTGTCCATGGGATTTCCCAGGGAAGAATACTGGAGTGGGTTGCCATTTCCTTCTCCAGCGGATCTTCCTGACCCCGGGATTGAACTCATGTCTCCTGCGCTAGCAGGCGGATTCTTTACCACTGAGCCACCAGGGAAGCCCTTCCAAAATCATACCCATTAGTAAATGGCGGACATGTGATTTAAGTGCTTAACTATGACACCTAGACTATATAGTCCATTAGCACACATGTAAAACCTACTTCCAACTGGGTTTGTCAGTATGTGCTAATAGGAAGCATGAGGTACATCCAGATTAAGATAATTTGAAGAGGGATTCTTTATAAATGGACTGTCGGCAGAGCTGTAGGTATAAAGGATCCACAAACAGTAGCATGGTCATGTCAAAGGGAGTAGTTATTATCTCTAAGTTGAAGGGACACCAGGAGGGAGAAGTTATAGGCACCCAGAACAAGAGACTCATTTAGAGGAGGCTGATAGGACGGGCCAGTCATCTTTGTCTAGAGGCACAATGAGACCAGGGCAGCCTTGCAGGGAGGTAGCCAGGGGAATAACCTCACCGCACCTTCCTACTTCCAGTCTTTCTGGGCTCCCTATTAGCCACATTTAAGCCAGGCAGTATAGTCTTATGATTTACCTGGCAAATGTGTCAGAATAGTACACCCAGATGTGGGATATATTTGCTTCTGAAATCCAGAGAGTCCTGCCATGCATTGTGCCTCTTTCTTCAGAGAGGAAAGTATTAATATAAGGTATTGCTACTTGTCCCTTGCTTTAGAAAGGATATCCAGACATATCACCAATCACTAAACCTTCTAAAAACATCACCAGTGTGGCAAGTCCCTGAACTTTCACAAAATTTATCTTCTACCCTCTGGCGTACATATATCTTAAGGAGGCACATAGGATTCTTGAGTCTTCTGTCTTGTCAAGTCATTAGCCATATGTTATCATGTAATGGAGCAGCATGATGCTAAGGGGCCTCTGGACTCTATTATGATGGAGAGGAGGAGAATTGACACAACCCTGGGGTGTGATAGTGAAGATATACTAGTGTTCCTACCATGTAAATTCCAACTGCTTATAATCTTCCTTACTGATCAAGATGGAAAAGAAAGCATTTTCCAGGTCAGTAGCTGTCTATCAGGTGCCAAGGGATATTCTGATTTTGCCTAGTAAAGATGCCAAATCCAAAACTGCAGTTGTGATTGGCAGTACCAGGTGATGAAGCTTGTGGTATTTTCTATATCACAATTCTTTCTTCACCAAGACCCACTTGAGCTTTTACAACAACCAGGCAGGCAAGTGAAGTGAGGATGTGGTAAGTATCATCACCCTGGTGTCTTTCAAGTTTTTGATGGTGGCACTAGTCTTTCTGGTTTCCCCAGAGATGCAGTATGTCATTTGGTTTATCATCATTTGGGGAAGAGGCAGTTCCAAGGAGCCAACATTTGGCTCACTCTACTATAATAGCCCTCAGTGCATGGGTCAGGGAATAAAAGAGGAGAATCTTCCATTTATTAGCTGTGCTGCTCCCAGTCCAGCTAACCTGCTAGACTCAGGCCAAGACTCCGTCTACCTTCCAAAAGTCCCTATTCTGATGGTGAACCACTGGTGAACCACTGGCATTTTGGTTCCTGGGAATCAGTGCAAGTTTATTACAGTCTATATCTAATAATCTCCAAAAAGAACTATTTCTCTTTCCATAGTATATGGCCGCAAGTACTTCTGGAGGAGGCTTTGAGAAGATTTACAGTTTACTCTCCTGTGGCCTCAAGGGCTTCACACCTTGAATTGACTTAAGTTTGGGAATTGTACAAGCAGCCATGAATTGTCACTTTAGTGAGTTTCTGTTTAGTAGACCAAGATTTTTTTTTCCTGCCTCTGGATGGGAAGCAGCCCATTGGTACAGTTTGTGTGCTGTTTTGAGACCTCTGTGATCAATTAACCATCACTGCAGATCCCTGCAGGTCGATACTTTGATTCCCACTTTGTCCCTGGGTTTTACTGTGTAAATTGTACCTACCATGTCACTGATTGATTGTTAAATGACACCTTCCTGCCATTAGCCCTTTAGGATCCCATATTCCCACTGAGAACAGGACATACACTTCCATGATAGCGTCCTCTACCATCATCCATGACCCGAAGAGGACAGCTGTCACAGAATTCTTGGAGGTTGGTGTTCCCCATGTTTGTCATAATGCTCTGATGAAGGAAGTGGTGTTCAGGCCTTTGTGGACTAGTTGCTACGGCCATTTGATCTCCCAAGACATTGCCCTCATTATTCCATGCTGTGATAGGTAACAATTTGAATGATTACAATGCCACTGTATGCAGTAGATAACCTACTCCTATTTTTCCCCTCAGCAAGAAGGTTGTTCCAATACTCCTCAATATGACCAAGTCAATCTCAGAATCTCACTGTGAAAATCTGTTTCAAGGGGGCCACTTAAGGAATACTTACTGTATTGGTAAGATCCCAACTGCAAGAAAGTAGAAAATTAGCATCATTCATGGAAGATTTATTTATGAAGAGATTATTTATAGAGGTGCAGGTGTGGAGAAGCTGCAGGGGACTGTGTAGCAACTCAAGGATGGTGGCAGTGAAGACATTACCAGTCCTAGACCCATGAAATGAATGAAGGGAGGGAGCAGTTACTAGATCTTGAAAGGGAAAACTTGTGTAAAGTCTTGAGAGGAGCAGTGACCTTTGGATTAGGGACACAGCCAGGCCAGAGCAACCCTGCAGGGAGGAAGCCAGAGAATCAAACATCCTGATCTTGTTTTCTTCTCCTTTTGATCTCCAACTGGAGATCATATTGGGCAAGTCCATCCAGAAGCCAGAGGGAAGGGAGCCAGTTGCTAAGGTCCATATAGGCCACCTTCTGAAGGCAGAGAACAGGATGAAGACTGGAGAGTAGATCAAGAGGGACAAAGGGAGGATCCCATAATTCCAAGTATGAAAAGAATGTCTTCATCTCTCACTGTGCTCTGATTAGGTTCAGATAGCTTTTCACAATTTTCAGCCAAGCAGGAAACATGAACTCTGTCTCCAGTAGGGCTTTATGCCTTTCTAGACGTTGATAACAGTTATTATTGAATGTCTCTTGAGCACTTGATAATGCAGTCACTATTTTCTTTATTCTGTTGAATTGAAGTCAAGTAACTTGGCACTTATTTACATTACTGTGTCTTCTCAGAGTCATCAGACATTATATAAATGTGTCCAAAGTTTTTCTGTAACTTCTCATTTTTACCTCCCACTCCTCAAGACATTTTCATTTCTGTCAAAAACACCCTAACTAGAATACTAGGTTCTGGAGAAGGAAATGGCAACCCACTCCAGTATTCTTGCCTGGGAAATCCCATGGACAGAGGAGCCTGATGGACTACAGTCCATAGAGTTGCAAAGGGTCGTACATGACTTGGCAACTAAACAACTATACACACACACGTGTATGTATAACTGAGGCACATTGCTGTACAGCAGAAATTAATACAAAATTGTAAGTAAACCATTATTTCAGTTAAAAACACTTGTTCCTCCTCACCAGAAAAAAAAAACAACTGGGGTTATTTTTGTCATGTCTGTCTTGTCACCTAATGTCATGTCAGTCACCAGTTACAGTTGTTAATTTTTCTAATTTCCTTTACAGCCCCAATTTCCTCTCTCCTATTGTAACCATCCTAACACAGACCTTCTATCACTTCACACCTGGACTTCAGGGCTAGCCTACTAATGGCCCCATTAGTCTTCTGAGGTGGTTATTTTGAAAGTGAAACTCTTCTCTCAAAAAATGCCAGTGAATCCTCAGTATCTCCAGAAGCAAGGCTGCACTTCTTAGCATGGCGTTCACAATTCACGTTCCACCTTTCTTTTCAAACTTGTGTCTCAGTTGTTTTACCAGACAATTCTACTCTAGTGAAAACACCTAGCTCCTCATGCCCTGAAACCGTTAAATGCATTTCCCCTTCAATATGTTACCTCAAGTTGTTCCTTCTTCTTGGGATGGTTTCCCTCTTCCACTTCAGTGGTCTAAGTACCATTCTCAGCTCAGCTTCTGTTTTGTTTTGTTTTCTGAGAATTCCTGTTACTCAGTCCTTGGTGAGATCTTATACATTCTAGAAACACTTGCTATCTATGACTAGATATAGTATAACTAATATCTATTTCTTAGGGATTTAAAAATGATAGTCATGTAAGTTTGCTATAAAGTTTATAAAGCTTAATATACATTTTTAAGACTAATACCTGGTACATAGTAAGCTCTCAATACATTTTAGCTATCAAAATTATTATGATTACAACTTATTTGGCAATTGCATAGTACTTTGTGGGCTTCCCATGTGGTGCTGGTGGTAAAGAACCCACCTGCCAATGAAGGAGATGTGAGAGATGTGGGTTCGATCCCTGGGTTGGGAAGATCCCCTGGAAGAAGGTATGGCAAACCACTCCAGTATTCTTGCCTGGAGAATCCCTTGGACAGAGGAGCCTGATGGGCTATAGTCCATAGGGTGGCACTGAGTTGGACAGGACTGAAGTGACTTAGCACCATGCACCCATAGTACTTTGTGGGGGCTTCCTAGGTGGTGCTAATGGTAAAGAATCTGCCTGCCAATGCAGGAGACGTAAGAGATGCGGGTTTGATCCCTGAGTTGGGGAGATCCTCTGGAGAACGGAATAGCTACCCACTCCAGTATTCTTGTCTGGAAAATTCCAGGGACGGAGGATCCTGGCAAGCTACAGTCCCTGGGGTCCCAAACAGTTGGGCATGACTGAGCGTGCACACACACATAGTACTTTGTATTGTTACTTTGCTTTGCATATATATGGAATATTTCCCTAATTAAATTAGATTACCATCTCTATGTGGGAAGAATATGGTTTTCTTTTTTAGTCATTTGCTATCTTTCAACTTTTAGCAGAGAGTCTAGCTGAGAGTGGGCCTGAATAAATGCTTATTGTGCATATCAATGATGGTGGTGGTGGTGATGCCTGCTGCTCTATTCTCGGCTGCTTTTGAAAAGTGGCTGCAATATATCAGTTTGCAAAATCTTTGGTAGCATTATAAAGCTGGTATGTACCTTGCAGATAATTTAGTTCCACACTGTCATCTTCTAGATGGTAACACTGGGTTTCAAGGGAGAGGGGAGGACTTGCCCAAATCCAGAGTTGCCAGTTAGTGACAGATACAGGGGCAGAACCTGGAATGCATTCCAGATCAGTGAATTAAAACGTTTATGGAGCACTTATGTGTCAATTGCTGTGCTGGTTGTTGGGGACATATCTATTAGCAGGATGGAGCCTGATCCTTCCATGCCATTTACTTTTTAATGATGGGGTGAGACATAGACAAAAGTATAGGCAAAGAAACAAAACTAAAGGGATAATTGCTATGAGGGAAGTAGGGTGAATGAAGGACAATAGGGTGAGGTAGGTATGTATTTTAGGTCTTCTGAGGTGATAGTTAAGCTGAGTCCTGTGTGATGAGGAGACAACCAACAGAAGATTTGGGCAGAGATAGTTCAGGTATGATGAAGAGTAACTGCAAAGGCCCTGTGGTAAGAATAAGTCTCATGTATTCCAGGAAATGAAACTGTGGCCAGAGAAACCAAAACCTAGTGCACGGTAAGAGTGGTAGGACTTGAGGTCAGAAAGCTAGGCTGGGGTAAGTCACATAGCCATCTCTTGGCTGTACTAAGGAGTTTGTATTTTAGTTTTATGACCCTGTTTATACTTTAAAATGATCATTTGGGCTGTTGTGTGGAATACTAATCTATACAGAGAAGGATAAGTGTGTGTCAGAAAAGTTTATAAAAAACTTGGAACCTGGTAAAATAAGTTACCGAGACTTTTTGCAGTACAGTGCTGGACTTGCCTTTCTATTGTCTAGACTATTGTATAACCTTTTGAAACAGAGTATAACTTGTAGGTTGTTGCCTACTACAGAGGCAAATAATTTAATTCCCACTGTAAAAAAAAATCCAAAGTTTACAGTTATGGCTTTATCAGATAGTAATTAGTTTTATACCTAATCCATGAATAATATCCTAACATTACTAGAAATAATTAGCTTCTCAAATGGTCTTTGGATCAGATTTAAGATCTTACTGGTTCCTGCATTAATTAATGCATTGGCTCAAATCTTTGACACATGTTTGTTTGAATCACAAGTTTATCTTACTGAATATTAAACTTTAACAAGTGGAAGCAGGCAGAACAGTTAGGGGGCAATTGCAGTTAATCTAGGTGAGCCTTGACAATGTCTTAGACTAGGGTGGTGGTGGGTGAACATGAATGGAAGTGATTGGATTCCTTATATGTTGGAGGCAAAGGCAATAGGATTTCTGATTGATGGAACACAGGATCAAGAAAAGAGTAATCAAGAAAGATTCCTGGGGTTTTTGCCTAAGTGACTGCTAGTGCCATTAACTGAAGTGGGGAAGATTGGAGGTGGAAAAGATTGGCAGAGCATATGAGCAAAAGTCTAGCTTTAGATATGCCAGGTCAAAGATGTCAATTAGTCATCTATGTGTAATGTGAAAATGTCTGGGACTTATGAGTTTAGAAGTTATGAGACAATTCTGGACTAGAGATAAACTTAAGTGTCATTAGAATTTAAGTGATGTCTAAAGCCTGGGACTGGATGAAACTGGAGTTCTTAAGGCAATTTAGAAAAATGGATATTATTAGGCTCTATCACATATTCAGAACATTTAGGGCGGGATCTGGAAACTGCTATTCTATCACATGATCCAGGTGATGATTTTGACACTGAGAAAGAGATCTAGACAGAGTTTGGCAAACCTATGTTAAGGTCCAGATAGTAAATATTTTTAGAGTTTCTGGACTATATAGTCTATCCTAGCCCTGCCACTGTAGCAGAGAAGGAACTGTAAACAGCATATAAATGCTTGACCACAGCTGTGGTCCAATAATTTTATTTATGAACCTGAAATTTAAATTGTATATAATTTTCATGTCATAAGATATTTTCTTTAATATTCATTTTTATTTTTAAGGAGTCCACATGTGATACAGTGTTTGTCTTTCTCTGTATGATTTGTTACACAAAGCATAACACCCTTCAGATCCACTCATGTTGCTGCACAGGGCAATATTTTATCTTTTTTATGGGTGAGTAGTACTCCATTGTGTGTATACACACAAATCATATATCTTCTTTATCCATTCATCTGTTGATGGACACTTATTTAATAGCCAAGATATGGAAGTAACCTAATGGTACTGTGAATATTGGGGTTTATGTATCTTTTTGAATTGCTATTTTAATTTTCTTTGAGTATATACCCAAGATTGGAATTGCTAGATCATATGGCAGTTTTTAGATTTTTGTGGACCCTCCATATTGTATTCTTCAGTGGCTGCACAAATTTACATTCCCACTTACAGTGTACAAGGCTTCTTTTTTTTTTTTTTTCTAAATCCTCACCAACATTTGTTATTTGTGGTCTTTTTGATGTTAGCCATTCTAACGGATGTGAGGTAATATCTCACTGTGGTTTTGATTTGCATTTCTACGGTGATAATGATGTTTAGCATCTTTTCATATGCTTATTGGCTATCTGTATGCCTTCTTTGGAAAAATGTATATTCAGGTCTTGTGCCCATTTTTAATAGAATTGTTGTTTTTTGAGTTGTATGAGCTGTTCGTATATTTTCGATATTAAATCCTTATCTGTCATATCATTTGCAAATATTTTATCCTGCACCATAGGTTGTCTTTTCATTTTGTCAGTGGTTTCCCTTGCAAAAGCTTTAAAATTGAATTAGGTCCTATTTATTTGCTTTGCTTTTATTTCTTTGCCTTAAGAGACATCCATAAAACTATGGCTATAATTTATTTAAAGAGTGTTATACATATGTTTTCTTCTAGCTGCTTTATGGTCTTTGGTCTTATGTTTAGGTCTTTAATCCATTTTGAATTTATTTTTGTACATGGTGTGAGAAAATGTTCTAATTTCATTATTATATTTTGTATGTAGCTGTTCATTTTTCCCAGCACTACTTATTGAAGAGACTGTCTTTTCCACATTGTGTATTCTTGAATGCTTTGTCGCAGATGAATTGACCATAAGTGTGTAGGTTTATTTCTGGACTCTCACTTCTGCTCCATTGATCTGTGTGTCTGTTTTTCTTCCTGTGCCTTACTGTTTCAGTTACTTTAGCTTTGTAGCATAGTCTGAAGTTAGAGAGTATAATTCCTCCAGCTCTGTTCTGCTTTCTCAAGATTGTTTTGACAGTTTGGGGTCTTTTATGTCTCCATACAACTTTTAATATTACTCTAGTCCTGTGAAAAATGCTATTGGCATTTTAATAGGGGTTGTATTGAATCTGTAGATTGCCTTGGGTAATGTGGTCATTTTAACAATCTTAATTCTTCCAAACCATGAACGCTGTGTATCTTTCCATATGTCTGTGTCATCTTTGATTTCTTACATCAGTGTTATAATTTTCTAAGCAGAGCTCTTACCTCCTTGCATGCTTGAGTGCTAAGTCACTTAAATCACGTCCAACTCTATGGTAGGTTTACTCCTAGTTACTTTATTCATGTTAATGCAATTTTAAGTCAGATTGCTTCCTTAATTTCTCTCTCTGATAGTTTGTTGTTAGTATATAGAAATACAAAAGATTTCTGTATATTAATTGTGTATCCTACAACTTTATGCTGAATTCACTGATGAGCTCTAGTCATTTTTTTGGTGGTATGTTTAGGATTTATGTATAGAATCCTACTGTCTACAGTTACTTCTTCCTTTCCTATTTGAATTTCTTTTATTCCTTTTTTGGGTCTGATTAGTATGGCTAGGACTTCCAGTTTTATGTTGAATGAAAGTGATGAGTATGGGCATTCTTGTTCCTGATCTTAGAGGAAATGCATTCAGATTTTTCCTGTTAAGTATGATGATAGATGTGAGCTCACCAGATATGGCCTTTATTTTGTTGAGATATGTTTCCTCTATACCCACTTGATTGACTGTTGCCACCCCTCTGGTGTGTTGACTGGGAATTGAAAAGGCAGGTTTCTGGGCTTCAATGTTCCTTGGGATAGAGTCCTTCTGCTAGTGGATCTGGGTCCAAGAGATCCTGGGATTGGTGCCCACCCATTAGTAGGTCAACATGCATCCTGGGGCTAGTGCCAGGTGGACAAAGCCTGGTCCTGTGGTCTCTGGCTCCAGGGTCCAGGAGTCCCAGATCTGGTGTCAGACTACTGGTAGGTGGGGTTAGGTCCTGACACAGCTGGATGTGGAGTCCAGGATGTCACGATACTTGTGTTGGCCAGTTGGTGAGTGGGGCCAGATCCTGGGGTTAGAACTGGTATTGGCTTGCTGGTGAAATGGTTGTGACCTTCCATGGCTGGCTGCAGGGTTGTGGTGGTCACTGGGCTGGTGCCTGACCACGGGTGGGTGGAGCTGGGTCCTGGGGTCTCTGGCTGCAGGGTCCAGAGGGTCCCAGGTGTAGTGCCTGTGTACTGGTGTGTGGGGCTGAGTCCTGGGCCCTCTGGTGGATAGGGCTATGTTGAGGGGTGGCTCTGGTCTCAGCTTGCTTGCTGGTGGGTGGGGCTGTGTCCCTGCCCAGCTAGATGCTCAGCCTGAGGCATCCCAGTACTGGTATCTACAGGTTGGTGGGGGTGGGCAGGGCTGGGTCCTGAGGCTAACAAGCCAGAGGGAGGATTTCAAAAGGGCATTTGCCAGCATCAGTGCCCTGTGGTAGGAGGACCTCCCCAAAAATGGGTGCTGCCAGTATCTATGTCCCAGGGTGAGGCTTCAGTTGCCTCCTCCCTCTCTGAGAGGCTCTCTAAGATCAGCAGGTGGGTCTGAACCAGGCTCATTTAACATTACTGCTTCTGGCCTGAGACTTGGAGTGTGTGATATTTTGTGTGTACCCTTTAAGTTCAGTTCAGTCGCTCAGTTGTGTCCAACTCTTTGTGAATGCATGGACTGCAGTACACCTCCCTGTCCATCACCAACTCCCGGAGCTTACTCAAACTCATGTCCATTGAGTCGGTGATGCCATCCAGCCATCTCATCCTCTGGCGTCCCCTTCTCCTCCTGCCTTCAATCTTTCCCAGCATCAGGGACTTTTCAAATGAGTCAGCTCTTTGCATCAGGTGGCCAAAGTATTGGAGTTTCAGCTTCAACATCAGTCCTTCCAGTGAACACTCAGGACTGATCTCCTTTAGGATGGACTGGTTGGATCTCCTTGCAGTCCAAGGGACTCTCAAGAGTCTTCTCCAACACCACAGTTCAAAAGCATTAATTCTTTGGTGCTTAGCTTTCTTTATAGTCCTACTCTCACATCCATACATGACTACTAGAAAAACCATAGCCTTCACTAGACGGACCTTTGTTGGCAAAGTAATGTCTCTGCTTTTTAATATGCTGTCTGCTCTTGCTGCTGCTAAGTCACTTCAGTCGTGTCCGACTCTGTGCGAGCCCATAGATGGCAGCCTACCAGTCTCCTCCATCCACAGGACTTTCTAAGCAAGAATACTGGAGTGGGTTGCCATTTCTTTCTCCAAATATGCTTTCTAGGTTGGTCATAACTTTTAAGAGTAGAATCTATTTCCCACAGCTCCTGGGTCTCCTGAAAGTAGATCTAGCCCTCAAAGCTAGATGTTCTGGGGCTCATCTTCCTCGTGCAGGACTGCTGAGCTGGGGAGCCTGAGGAGGGCCTCAGACCCCTTACTCCTTGGGGAGAACCTCTGCAATTGTTATCATTCTCACATTTGTGGTTTGCCCACTGAGGGTTGTGGGTCTTGACCGCACTGTACCTCCACCCCTCTTACCTGTCTCCTTGTGATTCCTTCTTTATATCTTTAGTTGTAGAAGATCTTTTCTGGTAGATTTTTCTCATCAAAAGTTTTTCTGTAAATAGTTATAATTTTGGTGTGCCTATGAGACTGGAAATGGCAACCCACTCCAGTATTCTTGCCTGGAGAATTCCATGGGCAGAGGAGCCTGATGGGCTACAGTTCATGGGGTCGCAAATAATCGGACACGACTGAGTGACTAACACTATGAGAGTAGATTGGCTCATAGTCTTTCTACTTAGCCATCTTGAAACAATCCTCTAAAATATTTTTTTGTGATTATTTTCCAACCATTTTAAAATATAAAAGCCCTTCTTAGCTTATAGGCTATATACAAATAAGCAGTGGGCCAGATTTGGCCCATAGCTTATAGTTTTTGCTTATACATGATTTGATCAGTGGTCTGTCAAGAGACATATGGGAATATAATGTTAAATTTTTGTTTCTATTTAGTTAATATTAAGATTTTCTAGTTTTGTAATCTCATGTAATCATTATAATGACACTTATGTAACTCCTGATGTTTATAATAATATTATTAGTATTTCCAATTTTGGATTAGGTAACTGAGGTAAAGAGAGGTTGAATAACTTGTTTATCATCATGAGCTCAAGACTGACAGAGTCAAGATTTGATTACAGGCAGTTCAGTGTCAAATATCTACCTACTGGGGAACATACTGAAAATATTTCCATGTGGGGGATGGGATCACAGTGTGGAGAGCCCTGATGTATAACATAGAGACTGTGATAAGGTTCCCCAGAGAAAGAGAACCAATAGGAGGTATATATAATAGAAGAAGTTTTGTTGTAAGGAATTGGCTTGCATGATTGTAGAGGCCGAGGAATCCAAATTCTGTAGCTAGGTGGACACCCAGGAGCTGATGGTATACTTATAAGTCAAGTCTGAAGGTCTGAGCACCAGGAGAGCTGGTGGTGTAAATTCCAGTCCCAAAGCTGGCATGCCTGAGCCCCAAGAATGGTCTATATTTTAGTTCAAGTCTGAAGGTAGGAATAGACCAATACTCTAGCTTAAGCAGTCAGACAGGAGTTCTCTCTTTTTAGTATACGTTCACTGGATTAGATATCAGTTCAGTTCAGTTCAGTCGCTCAGTCATGTCCGACTCTTTGCGACCCCATGAATCGCAGCACACCAGGCCTCCCTGTTCATCACCATCTCCTGGAGTTCACTCAGACTCACGTCCATCGAGTCCGTGATGCCATCCAGCCATCTCATCCTGGGTCGTCCCCTTCTCCTCCTGCCCCTAATCCCTCCCAGCATCAGAGTTTTTTCCAATGAGTCAACTTTTCTCATGAGGTGGCCAGAGTACTGGAGTTTCAGCTTTAGCATCATTCCTTCCAAAGAAATCCCAGGGCTGATCGCCTTCAGAATGGACTGGTTGGATCTCCTTGCAGTCCAAGGGACTCTCAAGAGTCTTCTCCAACACCACAGTTCAAAAGCATCAATTCTTCGGCACTCAGCCTTCTTCACAGTCCAACTCTCACATCCATACATGACCACAGGAAAAACCATAGCCTTGACTAGATGGATCTTAGTCGGCAAAGTAATGTCTCTGCTTTTGAATATGCTATCTAGGTTGGTGATAACTTTTCTTCCAAGGAGTAAGCGTCTTTTAATTTCATGGCTGCAGTCACCATCTGCAGTGATTCTGGAGCCCCCCAAAAATAAAGTCTGACACTGTTTCCCCATCTATTTCCCATGAAGTGATGGGGCCGGATGCCATGATCTTTGTTTTCTGGATGTTGAGCTTTAGGCCAACTTTTTCGCTCTCCTCTTTTACTTTCATCAAGAGGCTTTTTAGCTCCTCTTCACTTTTTGCCATAAGGATGGTGTCATCTGCATATCTGAGGTTATTGATATTTCTCCCAGCAATCTTGATTACAGCTTGTGCTTCTTCCAGTCCAGCGTTTCTCATGATGTACTCTGCATATAAGTTAAATAAGCAGGGTGACAATATACAGCCTTGACATACTCCTTTTCCTATTTGGAACCAGTCTGTTGTTCCATGTCCAGTTCTAACTGTTTCTTCTTGACCTGCATACAGATTTCTCAAGAGGCAAGTCAGGTGGTCTGCTATTCCCATCTCTTTCAGAATTTTCCATAGTTTATTGTGATCCACACAGTCAAAGGCTTTGGCATAGTCAATAAAGCAGAAATAGATGTTTTTCTGGAACTCTCTTGCTTTTTCCATGATCCAGCAGATGTTGGCAGTTTGATCTCTGGTTCCTCTGCCTTTTCTAAAACCAGCTTGAACATCAGGGAGTTCACAGTTCACATATTGCTGAAGCCTGGCTTGGAGAATTTTGGCATTACTTTACTAGCATGTGAGATGAGTGCAGTTGTGGGGTAGTTTGAGCATTCTTTGGCATTTCCTTTCTTTGGAATTGGAATGAAAACTGACCTTTTCCAGTCCTGTGGCCACTGCTGAGTTTTCCAAATTTGCTGGCATATTGAGTGCAGCACTTTGACAGCATCATCTTTCAGGATTTGAAACAGCTCAATTGGAATTCCATCACCTCCACTAGCTTTGTTCATAGTGATGCTTTCTAAGGCCCACTTGACTTCACATTCCAAGATGTCTGGTTCTAGATTAGTGATCACATCATCATGATTATCTGGGTCATGAAGATCTTTTTTGTATAGTTCTTCTGTGTATTCTTGCCACCTCTTCTTAATATCTTCTGCTTCTGTTAGGTCCATACCATTTCTGTCCTTTATCGAGCCCATCTTTGCATGAAATGTTCCCTTGGTATCTCTAATTTTCTTGAAGAGATCTCTAGTCTTTCCCAATCTGTTGTTTTCCTCTATTTCTTTGCATTGATTGCTGAAGAAGGCTTTCTTTCTTTAAAAAAAAAATTTTTTTTTTAACTTTATTTTACTTTACAATACTGTATTGGTTTTGCCATACATTGACATGAATCTACCATGGGTGTACATGCGTTCCCAAACATGAACCCCCCTCCCACCTCCCTCCCCATAACATCTCTCTGGGTCATCCCCGTGCACCAGCCCCAAGCATCCTGTATCCTGCATTGGATATAGACTGGCGATTCATTTCTTACATGATAGTATACATATTTCAATGCCATGCTCCCAAATCATCACACCCTCTCCCTCTCCCTCTGAGTCCAAAAGTCCGCTCTACACATCTGTGTCTCTTTTGCTGTCTTGCATACGGGGTCATCATTGCCATCTTTCTAAATTCCATATATATATATGTGTTAGTATACTGTATTGGTGTTTTTCTTTTTGGCTTACTTCACTCTGTATAATCAGCTCCAGTTTCATCCATCTCATTAGAACTGATCTTATCTCTTCTTGCTATTCTTTGGAACTCTGCATTCAGATGCCTATATCTTTCCTTTTCTCTTTTGCTTTTTGCCTCTCTTCTTTTCATAGCTATTTGTAAGGCCTCCCCAGACAGCCATTTTGCTTTTTTGCATTTCTTTTCCATGGGGATGGTCTTGATCCCTGTCTCCTACACAGTGTCACGAAGTTCATTCCATAGTTCATCAGGTACTCTATCTATCAGATCTAGGCCCCTAAATCTATTTCTCACTTCCACTGTATAATCATAAGGGATTTGATTTAGGTCATACGTGAATGGTCTAGCAGTTTTCCCTACTTTCTTCAATTTAAGTCTGAATTTGGCAATAAGGAGTTCATGATCTGAGCCACAGTCAGCTCCCGGTCTTGTTTTTGTTGACTGTATAGAGTTTCTCCATCTTTGGCTGCAAAGAATATAATCAATCTGATTTTGGTGTTGACCCTCATATTAGTGCATGCCATCTGCTTTACTCAGTCTCACATTAAGTTCATCCAAATATATTCTCATAGACACACCCAGATTACTGTTTGACCAAACATCTGGGCACCCTGTGGCCCAGTCATGTTGATACATAAAATTACCCATCACTTGGCAGGATATCTCTTACTAGTTAAATCTGTTTTGTCCTCTGTGCTGTTGTAAAATTATAGTCTTACATGGATGGCGAAATGTAATTCTAACACTGAGGTGCTGGTGGACATCCAGTGTTTACAGCTTTCTCGATCTGCTCATAGCATGCCCAAGCCACTCTCTATGTCCTGGGCTACCTCACTCTATGCTGTTATGTGTTTTTAGTGCTTCAGTTTTTATGAACTTTCTTTTATATCAATCCACTTTTCTTACTAAAGCAATCCTGGTCTTAAACAGAAATCTTGCTGATGAATATAAGCATTTTTGAATTTTTTTTTTGAAAAAAAGTAGAGCAATGGACACTGAGACAAGCATTTCAGAAAGCTGGATTTCTTTATTGTCTTTGCTTAAAGGGAGGCATCCCTCAAGCTCTCTGCTTGCTCACCTTGGTCAGTGAGGATGTCTGCTCACTCAGTAAGCAACATTTCTAATTGTATTAATTTTCTTGGGTGCTGTTTGGTTGAAGCAGGGTGAGTTTGAAGGCTAAACTATTTCAGGGCATGTGTCCATTTCATTTTTCATCCTAAATTGTTATCTGCTCTGGTTCCAAATCTGTTACCTTTTCTCTAAAAAGTGCAGGTAAGAGAAAAAAGAAAGACACTAGGCAAAGGTCAGTGTGGATTGGGGGCCCTGCGGGCTCCCGCTCAGAACTGCTCTGTTCAGTCTCCTCTGGAGTGTGGCAAATGAGGACAGGCCCCCTCGTTGTCAGGGCATAGTCAGAGCCCCAGGACAGTGATGCCAGGAGGAGGAAGCAAGGGTCAGTACCAGAGAAGATAATCAGTCTCAGCCTGCCATCACCCACCCTCACAATCCCCTGCAGCCTGCTTCCCTTGTATAAAATAGGTCCCTGGGGTACGTGCGTGGCTGGGGGTAGAGGCAGAGAAGCTGCATACCATGTGTTTGGCCCTGGCTGGCCCAGAGAAGAGCCCTCTGGAAGTTTTGCTGAAAATCAAGGAATGTGGGAGGGAAGATGTTCACAGAATGAAAGTAGTGAAGCTGTGTCAGGGCAGCCAGAGTCAGAACAAAGGAGAGCTCCTGAAATGCTCATTTGACTCATCCACTCCCCGCCCCCTGCCCCACCAGCTCCCCGGCAATCTTCTACCCTATCCTCAATTGAAAGGCAGTTGGGTTGTTACACACTGCAAGCCCAAGAGCCTGGAGAGAGAGATAATGCTAGAAGGGGTCTGCACAGGAGATCCTACAAAGTAGAGTTGTTTGAATAACAAAAAGCAAAGAACACAATAGGAGACCAATCTGGAGGACTAGGGCAGAGCTGAAGAGCCCTGAAACAGCAGAAGGAGATGCAGGAAATGGCATATAAAGCAACTGTGGTTTCTCTAAAAGTGGGCTTTTGCTTTATTTTTCATCTCTCAAAAGGTGTCAACTAAAGAAAACCTTACAGCTCCTGTGGGCTGCTGGATCTCAAAGGGAAATGAATTATTTAGGAGTGTGATGAATAGTTCATCAAACCTTCCTCCAACAGGGTTGCTGCTTAGGCTCAGAGTAATTGGTCATGAGCGGAAGGGGGCAGGCCCTTTTCTCGATGATTCTTTCTTCTTCCGCCCACCTAGGAGAGGGGGCAGAAGTGGGAGGGGGAGGGTGACAGCCCCAGGTTGATCTTTTATCTCAAATGGAAAGAACAGACCGGCGGAGCTCAAAACAGAGGTCATTCCTAGGACCGGCCTGCAGGGGGAGCCAGCGACCTACAGTGAAGCACGCTCTCTTCCAAAGGGAGCCTCTTTCCCTGGGAGGGCTCCAAGGAAGCCTCAGAGTTGCCCTGAATCCCAGTCTCCCATCCGGTGAAGCAGGCATCAGGCGCTTGCGAGACCATTTCAGCCTCCTCTTTCCCTGATTGCAGGACCTGGGGGCTTCTGGAGTCTGTAGGGTGAAAGTTGGCTAACAGGAAGAGAAATGCCATGCCACATCTAGCCGCAGAGATCTGCATCCAACCCTGCCTTTGAACAGCCTTGTTTAACCTCCACCCCAATCTTCCCTCCCTCCGCTGCTGCTGGTCTCCCACACAGCACCCCCCAGTCCACACCCATGGAGCTGCACATTTAGTGGAAATGTTCAAAGGGATGGGCCCAGCCTTATGGAAACAGATTTCAGACTGCAGAAGCTGCCTCTTTTTAAAGGCAAAGAAAGAAAGGGCATAGTCAGAGTTTATACAATCGCTGATGGGATTGGAGAAAGACCGAGAAGAACTGTACTGGCCTCAACCTGATCAATAGATAAGGTGAGAGGCAGTTGAATAGACCACCTTCCTTTAGTCTGTCAAATGTTGGTTCAGATCAGGGCTCTGTGCCTAAGCTGTTGGACCTTGGACTGGTTCACATAACCCTTCTGAGCCTCAGTTTCCCTGTCTCTAACTCAGGAATAACACCTGCCTCACAAGGATACTTGAAGATTAAATGAACTAACTTTTTAAAAAAATTTATTTATTTTTTATTTTACTTTACAATTCTGTATTGGTTTTGCCATACATTGACATGAATCCACCACGGGTGTACATGCATTCCCAAACATAAACCGCCCTCCCACCCCCCTCCCCACATCTGTCTGGGTCATCCCCGTGTACCAGCCCCAAGCGTGCCATATCCTGCATCAGACATAGACTGGCAATTCAATTCTTACATGATATTATACATGTTTCAATGCCATTCTCCCAAATCATCTCACCCTCTCCCTCTCCCTCTGAGTCCAAAAGTCCGCTATGCACATCTGTGTCTTTTTTGCTGTCCTGCATACAGGGTCATCATTGCCATCTTTCTAAATTCCATATATATGTGTTAGTATACTGTATTGGTGTTTTTCTTTCTGGCTTACTTCACTCTGTATAATAGGCTCCAGTTTCATCCATCTCATCAGAACTGATTCAAATGTATTCTTTTTAATGGCTGAGTAATACTCCATTGTGTATATGTACCACAGCTTTCTTATCCATTCATCTGCTGATGGACATCTAGGTTGTTTCCATGTCCTGGCTATTATAAACAGTGCTGCGATGAACATTGGGGTACATGTGTCTCTTTCAATTCTGGTTTCCTCAGTGTGTATGCCCAGCAGTGGGATTGCTGGGTCATAAGGCAGTTCTATTTGCAATTTTTAAAGGAATCTCCACACTGTTCTCCATAGTGGCTGTACTAGTTTGCATTCCCACCAACAGTGTAGGAGAGTTCCCTTCTCTCCACACCCTCTCCAGCATTTATTGCTTGCAGATTTTTGGATCGCAGACATTCTGACTGGTGTGAAGTGGTACCTCATTGTGGTTTTGATTTTCATTTCTCTAATAATGAGTGATGTTGAGCATCTTTTCATGTGTTTGTTAGCCATCCATATGTCTTCTTTGGAGAAATGTCTATTTAGTTCTTTGGCCCATTTTTTGATTGGGTCGTTTATTTTTCTGGAATTGAGCTGCAGGAGTTGCTTGTATATTTTTGAGATTAGTTGTTTGTCAGTTGCTTCATTTGCTATTATTTTCTCCCATTCGGAAGGCTGTCTTTTCACTTTGCTTATATTTTCCTTTGTTGTGCAGAAGCTTTTAATTTTAATTAGGTCCCATTTGTTTATTTTTGCTTTTATTTCCAGAATTCTGGGAGGTGGATCATAGAGGATCCTGCTGTGGTTTATGTTGGAG
>NW_024070207.1:26941017-27015960 GCF_014754425.2 Oryx dammah
TCCCATTTGTTTATTTTTGCTTTTATTTCCAGAATTCTGGGAGGTGGATCATAGAGGATCCTGCTGTGGTTTATGTCGGAGAGTGTTTTGCCTATGTTCTCCTCTAGGAATTTTATAGTTTCTGGTCTTACATTTAGATCTTTAATCCATTTTGAGTTTATCTTTGTGTGCGGTGTTAGAAAGTGATCTAGTTTCATTCTCTTACAAGTGGTTGACCAGTTTTCCCAGCACCACTTGTTAAAGAGATTGTCTTTACTCCATTGTATATTCTTGCCTCCTTTGTCAAAGATAAGGTGTCCATAGGTGTGTGGATTTATCTCTGGGCTTTCTATTTTGTTCCATTGATCTATATTTCTGTCTTTGTGCCAATACCATACTGTCTTGATGACTGTGGCTTTGTAGTAGAGCCTGAAGTCAGGCAAGTTGATTCCTCCAGTTCCATTCTTCTTTCTCAAGATTGCTTTGGCTATTCGAGGTTTTTTGTATTTCCATACAAATCTTGAAATTTAAATGAACTAACTTTTGCAAGGTGATTGCTCTATCATAAGCATTTAATGAATGCTAGCTGTTGCTGTTGTTATTTAGATTATTATTCTACTCCCAGGTTTGCCATAGATCCCATGGGCAATTGGGCAGAAGAATGTCATTGGCTCTGGGAAAACCTACTACTTGCTGTTGGAGAAAAATATTCATGTCCAGGTCATAGGTCCTCTCTCTTTTTCTAGGTGCTGGATGGTTTTTCTCATATCAAACTGCTGTTTTAATTCTAATGTTTTCTCTCTGTCTCTTTCCTTCCCTTCTACCTCTTATGTTCAGGGAAAACTTTTCTGAGGTCTGAGGCAGTGTCTGCCTTATAGTGCTACATTTTATTATTAAAGGATTTGCATTCTATTACTAAGCCCCGCTGGCCCAAACTTCATTACCTACCATTCCAAATCAAACTTCATTTCACACAAAGAAGACTAATTTAACAACACACACATGCACAAACAATAATAAGGGTCCCAGTTGACTCCCGTTCTTCCAAAAGATTTAGAAAATCATTTAGTACAATTATTCCTAATATGCCACCCATTGACACTGAGATAGGTCTGTTAAAAAAAAAACAGCTGCAGTTATTTCAAGTAAAGTAATGGATTAAGATGATAAATCTGAGGAGACCTGCCTTGCAAAGTTAGCGTTGAACTAACCCAGTCCTTTTTCATCGTTGGGAATTGCCACTTTTGACACGGGGGACATGTCCTAAGTAGGAGCACGTTATGTCTTCTAGTAACTGAGAAAACTAGCAAACATGGGATCAATATTGTGGGAATCTTGTGAGCTCCGTTGCTAAAGGAGCCTGGTTAACGTGGCTGGCTATTTTTTCTTCTGCTCAGTGCTACAGTGTTCTCTGTGGCTGAAGGACGGCAAGCTTGCTGTCAGTTAAGGAGCCTCAGGTAAGAACAAATCATTCTCAGGCTTCTGTGTGTGAGTCAAGGTCTCTGTGGCGAGGAGGCTTCCAAAATACCCACTATTAGGTAAGATTGTGTGTTCATCCATTCATCACCTTGGTGTTTACCCCTAGCATCCACCCTATTATAGGCGAGGAAACTACAGAAAGGACTAAAACATATTCTCTGCCCTCAGGGAGCTTACAGTCGTCATGGAGACAGGCACATGTCATGAGTCAAAATTAAGAGGCAAGGACTGACTGCCTCTGGCAAACCACTGTGGTGGGTCCTTCACGTCATCTGCCTTTAATTATCCAGCCAAAGTAGCACTGAGAACTACAACTAAAAATAATTCCACTTCTTGAGTGTTGCCTTTGTGCCAGGGACTTTACACATATTACCTCATTTAATCCTCACAGAAATGGTATCAGTCAGCCAGGACTGCCATAACCGGGTGACTTAAACAATAGTATTTATTTTTTCACAGTTTTGGAGGCTGGCAAGTCTAAGATCAAAAGCGCCGAACAATTCAGTTCCTGGTGAGAGCTCTCTTCTTGGCTTGAGGCAGTGAGTGGCCTTCTTGTTGTGTGTTCACTTGGCCTTTACCCTGTGGTCATGGAGGGAAGGCCACAGTCCTACCAGGTTAGGCTGCCACCTTTATGACCTTGTTTCACCTTTTGTATGTGTGTATATGCTCAGCTGTCCATGACTCTTTGCGACCCCATAGACTGTAGCCTGCCAGGCTCCACTGTCCATGGGGTTCTCCAGGCAAGAATACTGAAGTGGGTTGCCATTCCTTTCTCCAGGGAGGTCTTCCCAACCCAGGGATGGAACCTGAGTCTCCTGCATTGGCAGGTGAGTTCTTTACTACTGAGCCAGCTGGAAAGCCCCATTTAACCTTAATCACCTCCTAAAGACCCTGTCTCCCATGAAGTCACATTGGGAATTATGGTTTCAACATACGAATTTGAGAGAGAGGGAGATAATTCAGTCCATAGCAGCAAGCCTGTGCCTTAGATAATGTTATTCTCATTTTCCAGATGAGAGAACGGAGGCTCGGAGAGGTTAAGTGACTTCTCCAAAGTTACCCAGCTAAGAAATTGCAGAGATGGGCTCCTAGGTCTATGTGATGAAAGGGCAACTGCTTTTTGCTGTATCCAGTTGCCTCTTGCATTGGTGGCACTTCCCACACTACTGGGTGGTAAATTTTGAGTCACTGTGAGAAGACCTTGACATCTGAGATAATTAGAGATGGTAGCATATTTTTAAGGTAATGAGGCCCTCATCTTTGAAAGTGTTAAGATGTCAGATGCTATAGAGGGGGCTCTGGAACTGGCTGGAAGGTTGTAGTGAAGCAATGATTTTCAAAGTGTGGTGAGTAAGGGAGTGGGCTCTGAGATGTCCATACTTACCCTGCCTTTAATCTGAGCCACTCACTGTCCATCTGTTATGATAACAGTAGCCAATACTTATTAAGCATTTGCCAGGCAGTTTTTCAAGCTTCCTGTTTGCTCAATTCGTTTAATTATCAAAGCAGTGCTCTGAGGTGGGTACTGTTATTAGCCATTTTACAGGTGAGAAAACAGAAGTGTGGAGAATGAAGACACTTGTCCACAGTCACACGGATAGGGTAAGTGGTAGCTTGGAGAAGGAAATGGTAGCCCACTCTAGTTTTCTTGCCTGAAGCATTCCATGGACAAGGAGCCTAGCAGGCTACAGTTCATGGGGTCACAAAGAGTCGGACACAACATAGTGACTAACACTTTTACCTTCCCCTTTCCCTACCTACCTGAGTCCTTGGCCCTTGACTCTCTTCCCATACCATTTTCTACACACAGAAACTAGCTCATCCGCTGGTCCCACCCAGTTTGAGCATCAGCTGGGATTAGGGTTTGTTGGATACAGTTGATGAACTGGTGGGGCATGTGGGCCTCCTGAGGAGGACTCTTGCCCAGGGAAGCAGGAACCATGCAGGAGTGATGGGCCACACCAGTGAGAAAGCCATAGTCGTCAGATGGGAGGGAAACCCAGCACTGACTGTGCAGCACACTTGTCTTTATCCCAGATTTGTCTCTTGGCCAAGACAACCATGGACTCATGCCTCAGTGCTGTGGAGACTAGGAGGGAGGTACGCACAAAATCAAGAGTGCTGGTTCATGTCAAACTCCATATGACACCTGAGCACCAGCAATGCAGCTTAAGTATGGCTCTAACAGAGTCAAGCCTGAATGACAAAGTCATTTAGTTACCACTATGGATTGAATACCCAGGGTGATTAGAGTCTGCTGCGGCTTGGCTTTCTGCCAAGTAAGGAATATACGTTTTTGTTGGAAAGGGAATATAGAATAGGGGACAAACATGGTGTTTATTTGGCTTTGTCAGTGAAGAAAGGGGAATCAAAATACAGTACTCAATAGAATATGTGACCAGAAAGAACCTAAATGTCTATGAACTGCATATAAGCTTGTCATTAGAGATTGTTGGAGAAGGCAATGGCACCCCACTGCAGTACTCTTGCCTGGAAAATCCCATGGATGGAGGAGCCTGGTGGGCTGCAGTCCATGGGATCGCGAAGAGTCAGACATGACTGAGCAACTTCACTTTCACTTTTCACTTTCACGCATTGGAGAAGGAAATGGCAACCCACTCCAGTGTTCTTGCCTGGAGAATCTCAGGGACGGGGGAGCCTGGTGGGCTGCTGTCTCTGGGGTCGCACAGAGTCAGACACGACTGAAGCGACTTAGCAGCAGCAGCAGAGATTGTTTCCATACTTTCTGAATAGTGCTATTAATAAATCTACTTTATAGCATTACTGGGTGGATTAAACAAGAAAATGTATGTTTGTTGTTGTTATTCAGTCACCAAGTCTTGTCTGACTCTTCACAACCCCATGGACTGTAGCACCCCAGGCTTCCCTGTCCCTTACCATCTCCTGGAATTTGCCCAAGTTCATGTCCGTTGCATTAGTGAATGCCTAGTTCATTGCCTATCACATAAGGGCATTGAAAAATGGAAGACCTTGGTAGTAGTAGTAGTACTAGTATTGTTATTGTTACCCCTAAGTTATATTGTTTTAAGTAGCAAAGAATATGAATCTCAAGACAGTCTGAATTATGTTTACATTTTCTTTGTCAGTACCAGCTTTAGGAGCATAATATATATGATCTCCTTATTGACTATGCTCTTGATGTTGTTTTCTGTCTTACTAGCTGAATAGGGAGTTCCTGAGAGCAAGAATTTCTTTCCATTAGATTTGAAACTTGTTATCAAAGAGAATGTCTTCCCAGCTCTATAGGAGAGTCTGCCATCCAACATGGGGCTATCTGATAGGTGGCTATAAGTCTCTGCCACTGGATTTTAGGTCTCCCCAAGGACATAGATAGCATCAGCACCCTCCTTTTCATTACTGGTTAGTGACTTGGTATTACTGTTGAGCTGCACTGGAGTGAGAAGGCAGCAAACATATGGGACGAGCTAGGGTCCAGAAACCTCACTGCAGTTGGGATTCTCTGGACTATTAAGACACACTTGACCCTCTGATACTTCTCAGCTAGCAAATGTCCCCAGATGCTGCACTAAGATGTTTGCCTTCGTTTTTAAGCCTGGGCACATTTTAGGACCTATTGAATCCATGTGCATCCGATTGATTTACATTTAACACATCAAAATGTTTTGTAAGAGAGATTTGATATCCAAAAAGCCTGCTTTTTGTGAACATTTCAAAGCTTTTTTCTTTAAAGAGATTGAAACCTGGGTGATGTTCCCTGTTGTTTCTGGCTTCAGAATTCCAGAGAGTTCTGAGATAGTAGGTGTCCTGGGATGGCCTGTGCCATGCAGAGTGACAGACTGGTGATCTAGAGGAGGTGGGAGATGGAATGGAGTTGTGAGTCAGTGTGGATGGGATAGGTTCTTTGTGAATGATGGCCAGTCATTTGCAGTCCTATCATCTGTTAAAACCTAGTTCAGATCCTAGTTTGCTGTGGAGTGGGAGGTGTCTTTTGGGAGAGTGAAGGAATGATAAGTCATGAGGAGCCATCAGAGTGGAAAGAATATTAGGTACAAAGCACTCCTGAATGCAAATGCCCATGGGTGGAAGGCATTAAAGAGGGATGGGTGTTTTGTGAAAGTAGAGTATGTGTTATCCTTCTACAGTCATTTAAAAATGTGAAGCACTACACAGTTCATCACTCAAGTCTCGAGCTTCTGGACTCATGGTCTAGTTCACCCCTCAAATTTATCAATGAGAAAGCTAAGGCCTGAGAACTGTGAAGTGACTGGTCAAAAGGTTCCCAGCTAGTCAATGGCGGAAAGAGACTTGAACTTGAGGCTTTTAGAGTGTAAGCACTTCAAGTCTTGTGCTTTTTATCATTACACTATGCTGCCTCCTTAGGTTGAACCTTATCAATCAGAAAACAATCAGAGGCAGACATCTGAAAGCCATGGTGGAAGTATTACGAATCATCCCAATGCCCAGTGTTGGATGTTTTGTTGGGGGGAAGACTGACAAATGGTCAGAAGAGGAATGTATGGAAAAGTGGCCTTTTCAGGATTGAGGAAATGAAAAGTAGGGCAGTCTCATCAGTAGTTGGGAGTGGTCTGCCTTGAGTCACTGCCAGACTGAAGGTGACAAAACTTGAGAGAGTTTGGTTGAGGTAAGCCATGAAGAGGGAGAAGGACAGAGTGACAACAGCAGGCAGCCCCTCAAAATCGTTCTGGGAGGAGGTTTTGAGGCAAACATTGAACAGATAGTTGTATGTCTAATCAACAGACAAACCTATGATTGCTGTGGAAGTTAGTATGTTAAAAGGATACCTGGAATTGCAGAAGCTAAGATCTAGAGGAGAGGATATTTGCCTTCATCTGGAGGCTTTGATTTTTTTTTCTTAATTTTATAGTGGAGTATCATTGATTAACAATGCTATGTTAGTTTCAGGTGTACAGCTAAGTGATTCAGTTACACATGTATTTATTCTTTCTCAAATTCTTTTCCCATTTAGGTTATTACAGACTATTGAGCAGAGTTTCCTGTGCCCTATGGTACGTCCTTATTGGTTTGAAGCTTTGATTTTGAGCTATGTGAAATGCACACATATTTGGGGGCTTCTGTGTCTTTAGAACTATAAGTTACATATTGCTGTATGCCTAAGATCAGATATTTGACTGGCAAGAAAATAGTTACACTATACAAGTATCTGATGTCACCTCCATATATATATAGCTAAAATGTGACAGATAGCGTCTCCTGTGGAAAATTGTACCATCCACAGGCATTGTGGTCCTCATTTAATTGCTGTCTAACTTTTACATGCAGCTAGAAGTTGATATTATGTGCAACTGTGAGGCTCCATTTTAGGACCTGTTTTTCTAATCAACTATATGATATAATTTTGGGAGTTGACTCCATTCAATAATACCCCTCCACCAAAGAATCAATTATCAGCTAAATTTAAGGAACCCATAAAGTTGATGAATTCAGGGATGTAGTCAGCTTCTACATATTCAGGTGGTATGTTCAAATCTCAGCCCACAAATTTAGCTTTCTGTTCCTGTCCTTCAGTAGCTAAGTTGTGTCCAACTCTTTGCGACCCCATGAACTGCAGCATGCCAGGCTTCCCTGTCCTTCAACATCTCCCAGAGTTTGCTCAAACTTATGTCTATTGAGCTGCTGATGCCACCCAACCATCTCATCCTCTGTCGTCCCCTTCTCCTCCTGCCTTCAATCTTTCCCAGAATCAGGGTCTTTTCCAATGAGTTGGCTCTTCACATCAGGTGGCCAAAATATTAGAGCTTCAGCATCAGTCCTTTCAGTGAATATTCAGGGTTAATTTCCTTTAAGAATGACTGGTTTGATCTCCTCGCTGTCCAAGGGACTCTAAAGAGTCTAGTCTTAATATTTCTCTGTCTCTTCCCTTATCACAGTGAAGGGTCTTTTCTAGTCTGAGGAAATAGAAATACTTCTGTCTTCAGTAAACATATTTCTTTATCCTCTGTCCTCTCTAGTGCCCTCAGACCCTAATCTTTTGGACACTGTGGTTGAAAGGTTGTTTTCCTTGCTGTTATTTGGCGTTACCCAACCCTGAAGAAATGAACTGCTGAAGTGATGGAGCTGGGGGACGACTGGTGGTCCTTGGGGTAGAGACTGTACTACCAAGAGAAAACTGATTTCCAATATCTAAAACCTAAATGATCAGGACTTCCCTTGTAGTCCAGTGGTTAAGAATCCTCCTTGCAATACAGAGGGCATTGGTTCGATCCCCGGTCAGGGAACCAGGATACCATATGCCTTGGAGCAACTAAACCCATGCCCCAAGAGTCCCCGTGGCACAATGGAAGTTCTGGCATGGCTCAACAAAGATCCCACAGCTAAAACCTGGAGCATCCAAACAAAGAAATACATATTAAAAAACCTAAATGACCTAAAAGATCATTGTGATGAATAGCACCAGTAGCAGTATTTATTCTTTGTTACCTAAACACTCCTCTTGGCGTATTATGTGCACTTTGAGTTTTACTTCCCAAGGACCAAGATGAAGCTTTTTTAGATCTGGTCATGCCATCTTACTCCCAGGAGCTGTTGGGATTCCATGGTGTGGTGTGGTATCAGGGGGAGTAGGTGGCCCGGACACTAGGCAAAACCATCCTCAGGGTGATCAAATGATGCCAGGTCTTCCTCACTCCTCCTCCCACTTCAATATAGAGTACAGTCATCACCCTGAGAAAAAGTGTTGTGCAGTGAATTTGTTTCTGAAGGGACTAAGCTACCCTTTAATTATCCTGCAGAAGCAGTGTGCATCCTTCTTGGCTTGCTTGAGATTTCTAGTTGGAAATCCAGATATTATCGCAAATCTTTTCAAACCTTAACCCTTCTGACTGCAAAGTGTGTGTGTGTGTGTATGTGTGCACGCATGCATATGTACTCATACAGAGGTAGGGCCTCTGGAAGGAACACAGAGAAAACAACCAATTAGGGCAGTATAGGGGCTGATAATGGTGAAGGCAATGGCATCCCACAACAGTACTCTTGCCTGGAAAATCCCATGGACGGAGGAGCCTGGTGGGCTGCAGTCCATGGGGTCGCGGAGGGTCAGACACAACTGAGCGACTTCACTTTCACTTTTCACTTTCATGCATTGGAGAAGGAAATGGCAACCCACTCCAGTGTTCTTGCCTGGAGAATCCCAGGGGCAGGGGAGCCTGGTGGGCTGCCGTCTATGGGGTCACAGAGTCAGACACGACTGAAGTGACTTAGCAGCAGCAGAGGCTGATAAAAAGATACTCAGATTTCAGAAAACCAGTAAGTATAATAGTAAAATTATAGGTAGGAGAAATAGACAGGAGCCAAAGCTTGGAGGGTTAAAATAGGGCACTTGGTTTCTTTTTCACTGAGACAGAGGCTTGCTGGACAGGAGAGAAAAGAAGCTGCAAATATTAATTCAAGCTCATTGCTCCTTCCTTGTTCTCCTCCTGCCCTACCTCCTCATCCCATGGTGAGAAATAATGATCACGTTCTGCACTTGGAAGATTGGGTAATGGGAAGCCTGGTGAGAGGAAATGACTTTCTCAGCTAATTGTCAGCAGAGGTTGAAGGACCCACAAGCAGTGGCTCCCAGGGTGCTCTTGCAGACACTCTTGCAAAGCAGACACTGGCTGCTTAACTTGGCTGGTCAGAGTTTTGTGCTAATGAGACCAAGGTTGTAGGTTTCTTCTGTTGATAACTTGGGCCAGGTGGCTTCACTCTGCTTGCTTTACCAGCTACTGATTGAATCCAGGACATATATTTTAACCCTAAATATAGTCTCAAGTCTTAGCTTCAGGCTGAGGCCCTAACCTTGATCATAAGCTAACCCTTGTCACAAGCTGAGTCCCCTAACCTCAGCCATAGGTTGAAGCTCTAACCCTCAGATACATGTATTATGGGTCATAAATGGGACCAGGAAAAAAGGTAAGGATGTTGCAGTATATCTCCATCACTTATACTGAAAAGAAAAAAAAAATACGTGCTTACTTTTCTAATAGGAAAAGAGTGACCTGTTTTCATATGATAACAAATGCAGTATACACGCTTTTAGCCTAGAAAACTTGGGCTGACATGAAGGTATGAGAATGGTTGCCCCTAGTTCTTGGGATTAAAGCTAGGATAAAAGTGTAAGGTCTCTCTGCAGATGTATCTGCATTCTTTTTATTTGTTAGAGATGAAACACCCAATTTTGTCTCCTTTGTCTTGCCCCACTTTCTTCTATTTAAGATCCCAAGGCCAATGTTTACAAGAGCCACTTGTGAAAAGCTTCTTTCATTCTCAAATCATCTACCCTACTGGTATGCCCATGGATCAGAGACCTGTGATATTAGAACCATCCCTTTGGGTTTTGACATTGGTTCAGTTCAGTTCAGTCACTCAGACGTGTCCGACTCTTTGTGACCCCATGGACTGCAGCACGCCAAGCTTCCCTGTCCATCACCAACTCCTGGAGCTTACTCAAACTCATGTCAATTGAGTTGGTGATACCATCCAACCATCTGATCCTCTGTCCTCCCCTTCTCCTCCTGCCTTCAATCTTTCCAGACATCAGGATCTTTTCCAGTGAGTCAATTCTTCACATCAGGTGGCCAAAGGATTGGAGTTTCAGCTTCAACATCAGTCCTTCCAATGAATATTCAGGACTGATCTCCTTTAGGATGGACTGGTTGGATCTCTTTGCTGTCCAAGGGACTCTCAAGAGTCTTTTCCAACACCACAGTTCAAAAGCATCAATTCTTCAGCACTCAGCTTTCTTTTTTTAAAATATAAATTTATTTGTTTTAATTGGAGGTTAATTACTTTATTGTATTGGTTTTGCCATACATCAACATGAATCTGCCACAGGTATACACGTGTTCCCCATCCTGAACCCCCTCCCTCCTCCCTCCCCGTACCATAGTCCAACTCTAACATCCATACATGACTACTAGAAAAATCATAGCTTTGACTAGATGGACCTTTGTTGGCAAAGTAATGTCTCTGACTTTTAATATGCTTTCTAGGTTGGTCATAGCTTTTCTTCCAAGGAGCAAGCATCTTTTAGTTTCATGGCTGCAGTCACCATCTGCTGTGATTTTGGAGCCCCAAAAGATAAAGTCTGTCACTGTTTCCATTGTTTCCCCATCTATTTGCCATGAAGTGATGGAACCGGATGCCATGATCTTCGTTTTCTGAATGTTGAGCTTTAAGCCAACTTTTCCACTCTCCTCTTTCACTTTCGTCAAGAGGCTCTTTAGTTCTTCTTCACTTTCTGCCATAAGGGTGGTGTCATCTGCCTATCTGAGGTTATTGATATTTCTCCCAGCAATCTTGATTCCAGCTTGTGCTTCCTCCAGCCCAGCGTTTCTCATGATGTACTCTGCATATAAGTTAAAGAAGCAGGGTGACAAAGCCTTGACACACTCCTTTCCCAATTTGGAACCAGTCTGTTGTTCCATGTCCAGTTCTGTTACTTCTTGACCTGCATATAGATTTCTCAGGAGGCAGGTCGGGTGATCTGGTATTCCCATCTCTTTAAGAATTTTCCAGTTTGTTGTGATCCACACAGTCAAAGACTTTAGTATAGTCAATAAAGCAGAAGCAGATGTTTTCCTGGAACTCTCCTGCTTTTTTGATGATCCAGTGGATGTTGGCAATTTGATCTTTGGTTCGTCTGGCTTTTCTAAATACAGCTTGAACATCTGGAAGTTCATGATTCACATACTGTTGAAGCCTGACTTGGAAAATTTAGAGCATTTGCTAGTGTGTGAGATAAGTGCAATTGTGCAGTAGTTTGAGCATTTTTGGCATTGCTTTTTGGGGGGCTTAGAATGAAAACTGACCTTTTCCAGTCCTGTGGCCACTGTTGAGTTTTCCAAATTTGCTGGCATATTGAGTGTAGCACTTTAACAACATCGTTTTTTAGGATTTGAAATAGCTCAGCTGGAATTCCATCACCTCCACTAGCTTGACATTGGTAGCCCCTGCTTAATTACAGATCTTATTTGGGAAAGTTCTGAAATGTATACATGCTGAGAATTTAAAATGCATTAGGGAAATGAGTTCTATCTTGAGTAACCGAAGTAAACTGTCTCCAGAAATCAAAGCAGTCTGACAGTTGATGGGTAAACAAGAGGTTTAACTGGAAACTGGACAAAGAAGACTTAAAATGGAGTAAATCTCATTTGATAGTTAAAAAATAATTACTATAAAGTTAAAACGTTTGTAAAAATAATTACTATAAAGTTAAAACGTTTGTAAAAGTATAAGGAGAAGCTAACTTTCGATAATCAAAGGGCAATCATGTCAATAGCAGGGAAAAGAAGGGGTGACTCTGCACTTTTTATTTTAAAATTTTTATTGGAGTATAGTTGCTTTACAATGTTGTTAGTTTCTTCTGTACAGTGAAGTGAATTCGCCATACATATACATATATCTCCCGCCTCCTCTTTCGACTATAGTCAAGGCCTAGGTAATTGACTGAGGTTTGCTTGAAGGTAGAGGATTTCACATATATGCTGCCCAGAGAAAAGCTTTGGTGTGCTTAAGATGTCTCCTTGAAAGTCTAGGTATTACAGCACAGATTTTCAAATCTTAACACTTCTTGTTTGGATGAGACTCTTGTCTAGTGGAGAAGCAGATTTGGATTGCAGAGGGCGGGGCAGAAGATAGTGAGACTACTAAAGGCTGTTTTCTGTATCTCTAATCTCTTCCTCTTTTCACTTTCAAGTAAGTTGATTTCTTACCATATTAGCAAAACAGAAACTGTCTTTTAATCCCATATTTCTTTTCCCAGCCAAAATGCCCCCAAAGAATAGGGTGAATTATCTATACTTTATAGCCTACATTTATTTTTAAATTTCAACTTTTTGAAGTATAATTTACATATAAAAAGATGCATGCTTCTAAGTGTACATTAATGAGCATTGATAAGTTTATGCTCGACTTGTGTAACCATTACCACCATCATAATATAGAACATTTTTATCACCTTTAAAGTCAGTAGCCCCTTCCTAGTCAGTTGTCCACCTTCCAGTCCTGGGCAATGACGTTCTGCTTTTTGTCACTATAGATTTGTTTCTTCTAGAGTTTCATATCAATGAAGTCAATGGAGAATAGTACATACATTTTTACGTCTGACTTTGGCTAACTGTAATATTTTTGAGATTCATCCGTGTTACGACATGTAACAGTAGATTGTCAGCTATAGTTTTTTTTTAACGTGCCTTTTATCAGGTTGAGGAAGTTTCCTTCTTTACCAACTTTGCTAAGAGTATTTTTTTTTAATCAGGAATGGATGGTTGATTTTTGTCAAGTGTGTTTTCTGCATCTTTTTGATATCATATGTTTTTTACTTTTTTGTCTATGGTGACATTTTTTCAAATATTAAGTCCAACTTGAAATATTAGGATAAACCCCACTTGGTCATGATGTATTATCCCTTTTAAATATGATTGGATTTGGGTGGTTAAACTTGGTTAAGAATGTAACTTTGCATGAGGGGTAGTGTTCTGTAGTTCTTTTCCTATAATATTTTTGCTGTGCTTTGGTAATAGGAATGTTGACTTCATAGAATGAGTTGAGAATTATTCCTTCCTCTTCAACTTTGTAGAAGAGTTTGTATTGAATTGGTATTAATTATTCTTTATGGCACCCCACTCCAGTACTCTTGCCTGGAAAATCCCATGGATGGAGGAGCCTCGTGGGCTGCAGTCCATGGGGTCGCGAAGAGTCAGACACGACTGAGCGACTTCACTTTCACTTTTCACATTCATGCACTGGAGAAGGAAATGGCAACCCACTCCAGTGTTCTTGTCTGGAGAATCCCAGGGATGGGGGAGCCTGGTGGGGTGCCGTCTATGGGGTCGCACAGAGTTGGACATGACTGAAGCGACTTAGCAGTAGCAGCATTCTTTAAATGTTTGCTAAAATTCTCCAGTGAAATCATCTGGGCCTGGAGTTTACTTATTGGGATGTGTTTACATTACATATTCAATTTTTTTAATAGATATGAATCTACTCATGGTGTCTGTCCTTGAGTGAACTCTGGTAGCTGCTGTCTTGGAAGGAATTTGCCAATTTTACCTAAGTTGTTGCTTTGATTAACAAAAATTTTTATTTGTTATTAACTTTTTATTATGTTCTTAATATTATCTTAATAGCCACTTAATATTTATAGAATCTATAGTTATGTCACTACTCTCAGTCCTTATATTATTAATTTGTTTCAATTTTCCTGATCAGTCTGGCTTTAGGTTTATCATTTTTATTGGTCCCTTCAAAGAAACAATTCTTGGTTTCATTGTTTTTTTCTGTTTCCTATTTCATAGTTTTACATTCTGCTTTTATTTCCTTTATTCTCCTTATTTTGGATTACATCTGCCCTTCTTTTTCTAGTTTCATTAGTAGAAGACATATTATTTTTTCTCTCAAATATGTAATTTAATGCTATAAAACCACTCCTAACTATTGTGTTAACTTTGACTGTGTGGATCACAATAAACTGTGGAAAATTCTGAAAGAGATGGGAATAGCAGACCACCTGACCTGTCCCATCACTTCATGGGAAATAGATGGAGAAACAGTGGAAACAGTGTCAGTCTTTATTTTTGAGGGGCTCCAAAATCACTGCAGATGGTGACTGCAGCCATGAAATTAAAAGACGTTTACTCCTTGGAAGAAAAGTTATGACCAACCTAGATAGCATATTCAAAAGCAGAGATATTACTTTGCCAGCAAAGGTCCATCTAGTCAAGGCTATGGTTTTTCCAGTGGTCATGTATGGATGTGAGAGTTGGACTATAAAGAAAGCTGAGTGCTAAAGAATTGATACTTTTGAACTGTGGTGTTGGAGAAGACTCTTGAGAGTCCCTTAGACTGCAAGGAGATCCAACCAGTCCATCCTAAAGATCATCAGTCCTGGGTTCATTGGTAGGACTGATGTTGAACCTGAAACTCCAATACTTTGGCCACCTGATGGGAAGAGCTAAGTCATTGGAAAAGACCCTGATGTTGGAAGGGATTGGGGGCAGGAGGAGAAGGGGAGGACAGAGGATGAGATGGTTGGATGGCATCACCGACTCAATGGACATGGGTTTGGGTGAACTCTGGGGGTTGGTGATGGACAGGGAGGCCTGGCATGCTACAGTCCATGGGGTCGCAAAGAGTCGGACATGACTGAGTGACTGAACTGAACTATTGTTTTAGCTACACCCTACAAATTTTCATATGCTGTATTTTCACTTTCATTTAATTCAAAATAGTTTTAAATTCCCCTTTTGCTTCCTTCTTCAACCCACTGATCATTTATGTGTTGTTCCATTTATAAAAGTAGTTGTGATTTCCCAGAGATCCTTCTGTTAATGCTAGCTTAGTTCCATTCTGGTAGAAAAGATGAACATGCCTTCTGTGATTTTGGGATCATTTTAAACTTGTGTTATGGCCTAGAATATTGTCTTAGTAAAGTTTCTTGTTTACTTAAAGACTCTTCTTCTGTTTTGGGGTAGAGTGTTTATCTATATTGATTATGTGCTATTTAGTTCTTTTCTGTCCTTATTAATATTCTGTCTGGTAGTTCTATCAGTTGCTGAGGGAGAGATGTTACAGTTCTCAACAATAATTGAAGGTTTTACAAATTTCTCCTGTAGCTGTCAGTTTTTACTTCACATATTTTGTAGCTCTGTTGCTAAGTGTGTAGATGTTTAAGACTATTACACCCTCTTAAATTGATGAATTTATCATTAGGAAATGACTTTCTTTTCCCCTTCTCTGTGAACAGACATTATTTTCTACCCTACATGAGCTATAATTATTGTTTCCTCCAGTCCTAATAAATCCACACTAATAAAGTGTGGAAAAGAAAATTATTTTCTTCTAAGTTTGGGAAGCTTCCTCATGTGTATGTGCTAATCAATACTTAACTGAATATTCAAGCAAGACTCTCCACTGATCTCCAGGGTTCTCTCTGTGGAGTTCTCTGTTGTTCAGAAACTTGCCCAACAAAGTCTAACCTCCTAACCTCTCTAGACTTCTAGCTCCATCTTATCAACTCAAAAATTCTATTAAGTTAGGTCTGGGTTCCCCTTCCTCTGCCATGGCCTAAACACTCTTTCCAGGTAGTAAACTGGGGCAATCGTAGGTGTAGGGTTCACCTCATTTATTTCCATCCCTCAACGATCATTGTCATTTGTTGCTTGGGTGCCCAGCATCTTAAAACTATTAGTTTATAGAGTTTGTTCTGTTCTTTTGGTTGGTGGTTTCCTCCAGGAGGGTATGTTCAGTCCCTGTTACTCCATCTTAGCCAGAAGTGAAAGTCCCAGCAACATTTACTTTGAAATTCATTTAGCTTCAGCTTCTATACTCATGACACTGAAACTGCCCTTGTAGGAGAAACAAACAACATTTTGACAAATTCAGGGGATCATTTCTAATCCTTTAATTTGACCTCTTGGCAGCATTTGACTCTGTTAGACCAGGACTCTCATCCTGAAATACCCTCTACCTTTGACTTTTGTCAAATTACACAGTTTGGGTTTTTCTCCATTCTCACTGGCATCCCTTCTCAGTTGATTTCATAAGCTCAGCTTCTATTGTATTTGTCTCTTTAACATCAGTTATTTACAAAAATCATAACAAATATGAACTGAACCTTTCCTGGATGCCAGATGCAGTGCTCAGTGATATAAGAACCTCAGACTCAACATACCTCAAACCAAAATTACCTTCTCTGACTTCTCACTCTGACTTTGTAATTTACTTTTCTGTGTTTTTATCTGAGTAAATGACTTCCAATGGTCCCAGCTAGAGACCTAAGCGTAATCCTTAGTTTTTCCCTTTCCTTCACCATTTGTCTTTGTTCAGGATGCTACAAAAAAGTACCTTAGACTAGGTGGCTTATAAACAACAGAAATTGATTTCTCACAGTTCTAGAGACTGAGAAGTCCAAGATTGAGGTGCTGGCAGATTCGGTGTCTGGTGAGAGCTCACTTGCTTGTTCACAATCTTTTCACTAAAACTTCTCATGGTGGAAGAAGGGAAGGAGTTTCTTTTATAAGGGCATTATAAAATATAATGGAGTTTCTTTTATAAGAGCATTAATCACATTCATGAGGGCTCCTAGAGGCCCCACCTCCAAATACCATCACTTTGGTGATTAGGTTTCAAAATAAATTTTTTGAGGGGGGAGGCACATACATTATGCAGTCTATAACAGCCTGCCCCCGACTCATGTTCTTTTCATATGCAAAATACATTCATTCTATCTCAAGAACCCTGGCAGTCTTGTTCCACCATTAACTTAGCCTAAATTCTGAAGTCTCACCAAAATATCATCTAAATTGAATATGAATGAGACTCTAGATATTTTAATTCTGAGACAAACTGCTCTCCAGCTGTGACTCTGTGAAATCAAACAAGTTATATGCTTAATGTTCCCACTGCAAACGGGAGAAATAGAAGAAAGAAGTGACAGGTTCTGTGCGAGTCCAAAGCTCACCCCTATCATAGCACCAATCATATTTAATTACAAATGGCACCCCACTCCAGTACTCTTGCCTGGAAAATCCCATGGGTGGAGGAGCCTGGTAGGCTACAGTCCACGGGGTTGCTGAGTCGGACATGACTGAGCGACTTCACTTTCACTTTTCACTTTCATGCATTGGAGAAGGAAATGGCAACCCGCTCCAGTGTTCTTGCCTGGAGAATCCCAGGGACAGGGGAGCCTGGTGGGCTGCCATCTATGGGGTCATGCAGAGTCGGACGTGACTGAAGCGACTTAGCAGCAGCAGCATTTAGTGGTTTGACTCTCTAGCTTGACTGTGAACTGGAAAGCATGGACTCTTCCTTGCTCATTGTTATATTCTTAACAGTGAGCATGATCTCTAGTTCATAGCACATTTTTAGGATAGATGAATGAATGGTAAATTTGACCTACATTTTAAGAGGAAGTAATAGGCTCAGCGGGTAAGGAATCTGCCTGCAATGCAGGAGACACAGATGTGGATTGAATCCCTGGGTCAGGAAGATCCCCTGCAGGAGGAAATGCAGCCCACTCCAGTATTTGTGCCTGGGAAATCCTATGGACAGAGGAGCCTGGTGGGCTACAGTTCAAAAAGTCACAAAGAGTTGGACATGGCTGAGCATGGGTGTGAATACCTTAAATGGGCTCCAGAACTAACATGCCCTCTGATTCTGTTCTCTTTTCCTGTGGGAGGTGTGGAGATGGAGAGAGTACATCTATGCAGAATGAATGGTGAGGAAAAGTCTTCATGGGGAAATGAAATTCAAACTAGATTTTGAAAAACAACTAGGACTTTTGACAAGAATTGATGGAGAAAGTCCTTTTCAAAACTAAAGAACAGTGTGAGCAAGGGATAGAGAAAAACTCAATTGTGCATGGAATGTTTGGGGGAAGAGCTAATGGTTTAGTGTCATTAGAAGAAGGGGTTGATATAGAGGTGTGGAACAGATGAATCCAGAAAAAGGTTGGACACTTTGACATGCTATGGGGTGTGTAATTTTTTGTCCACAGGTTCTAAGAAGTTTTTTGTAGTCTTTATCATATGTTAAAGACTTCTTAATGATTTGAAAGAATCAAGTTATCTTGAAAACACAGTGTATTTTATCTTTTTTCTGAGTCTACATCTTAGAAATTGTACTATAAGTCAAAGGAGAAAGGATGATTCACTTTAAGAATAGCTGTTTTGCAGACAACCTTTCAAGAGCACACAGCTTACTTTAAATGATATAAATTTGAAATACTGTATATGTTAAACTGAAATAATTTTGAAATGTATCCATTGTTTTGGAGTTTTCTTGAGATGGCTTCCCTTTTGGCAAAAATAATGGCTAGTTAACTACATATTAAATTGATAGCTATCAGCCTAGTACGTGACACCTTGTCCCCACCAAACACCTTCAATTATGGTTGCAGTTCTTAGACTCAAGTGCAGTAATCCACCATATCAATTGTTAGTTGTGGTAGGAGAGGACAGTGTGACTTAGTGGGAGGGGTGTTTAGGGAGAATATGAATCACTGAACTATAAAGCAAAAGAACTGGATTCTAGTCATGCTCTGATTCTTGCTGACTCTGATCATGGAGGTGTCATGTCACTTTTTTCATACTTAACTCTCCCCAACTGAAAAAGAAGGATTGAACTCTAACATTACGCATGGCTTTAAATATGTCAACATTACTCAACCAATACATCTTTATTTGTTGAGAGAACATACTCTTTGTTCTACCAATTTATTTCTAGTGAGTTACTCTCAGGGTCACTTGGCCAACACATTTGGTTCTGATTAGTAGAAACAAACACAAATTCCACATAGCGCTCTATGGAAAATGACTCAAGTCACTCCCCAAGATAACTGTTCCACATTTATAACTTTTGTCCCAGTCTCATTGTTACTCTGCCCTTCATCCATTCTGGTGGATGTTCTCATCCAATCTTGCAAAAGACTTCTAACATCTACATATTTTAGTTTTGGCCTTTCCCCTGAAATTTGGATCTTAACTTGCAACAACTTATGGGACATTTTCACTAAGATACCATGCAGGTACCTCAAACTCAAACTGTCACAGCATGAGTTTCTTATCCCCCAAATAATGATATTGATGAAAGAAACAAAAACCAGATGTAGTTGTCTTCTTTTTACCCCATTCAGGGAATGGTACAAGAAATGCAACTTCACATTGCCTGTGTCTCCTTCAGTTCCCCTTGCCCTTAAATGTGATCAATTACAGATGCTTTATAACATTTCACTTCTTTCCTTTCCTCTCCTACTGCCAGTGTCCTCAAATAGGCCTTCATCATCTCTAGTCTGTTGCTGGACCTCTTAAATTACTCTCTTCTATCTGCATGCCAAATGCCCATCAGAGTCATCTTTCTAAAACACAGCTGTCATCGTTTCACTCTCTTCTTCATAAACACCTCTGTCTTCATCCTCACTGTTTATAGAAAAACAAAAACAAAAACCCAACTCCACCACTTGGCATCTGAAGCCATCACCAATCTGGCCTCAGCCTACCTTTCCAGGCTTCTCTCCCTCTTGCCTCCAGTGTTCTGTATTTGAAACATATTCTGTTTTTCCTTGCTCCTGTTTTTTTTTTTTCTTTGAATACCATTTTAAAACTTATTTTTGAAGGATAATTGCTTTATAGGATTTTATTGTTTTCTGCCAAACCTCAACATGAATCAGCCATAGGTATACATATATCCCCTTCCTTTTGAACCTCCCTCCCATCTTCCTGCCCATCCCACCCCTCTAGAACACAGAAGCAACCTAGGTGTCCATCGACAGATGACCAGTCCAGGTTCGATGATGATACAGGGTGCTCAAGGCTGGTGCACTGGGATGACCCAGAGGGATGGGAGGGAGGTGGGAGGGGGTTCAGGATGGGGAACACATGTACACCCATGGTGGATTCATGTCAATGTATGGCAAAACCAATGCAATATTGTAATTAGCCTCTAATTAAAATAAATTTATATTAAAAAACAAGTTGTGGTAAATATACACAATGAAAAAGGAATAAAAAGCCATAAAAAGGAAGGCATTTGAGTCAGTCCTAATGAGGTGGATGAACTTAGAACCTATTATACAGTGAAGTGAATCAGAAGGAGAAAGATAAATATCATATTCTAACGCATATACATGGAATCTAGAAAAATAGTACTGGAGAATTTATTTACAGGGCAGCAATGGAGAATCAGACATAGAGAAAAGACTTATGGACATGGGGAGAGGGGAGGAGAGGATGAGATGTATGGAAAGAGTAACATGGAAACTTATATTACCATATGTAAAATAGATAGCCAAGGGGAATTTGCTGTATGGCTCAGGAAACTCAAACAGGGGCTCCTGTGTTTTTGATACATAGCAGGCAGAAGCTGGTGCATCTCTCACCATCTCGACCTGGTAAAGTCCTTCCTTGCCCTTCAGCTTATTGTGTGATTTCTGATTATGAAGTTACTTTTATTGATGTGATTCCTTGCTAGACTCTTTACTGCCCTTGTTTGTGCAGTTCCCCAGGAGTTGCTCACTGGGGTCTGATGTTGATGGGCAGGATATTGTAGCAGTTGGGACACGACCATTTTGCATTCCTCCCAGAAGTTGCCACCCTCTGGAGACACTATTGCATTTCTCTAACTCAAGTACTTGCTCCTGCCTAAATGCTGGAGCCTGACTCACAGGGGTGACGGGGCAGGGGACTGCATAGAAGCTGGAAGCTTTGTTGTTCAGTCACCAAGTCATGTCTGACTCTTTGCAACCCCATGGACTGCAGCACACCAGACCTCCCTGTCTATCACCACCTCCCAGAGTTTGCCCAAGTTCATGTGCATTGAATCGGTGATGCCATCCAGCCACCTCATCCTCTGTTGTCCTCTTCTCCTGTCTTCAAACTTCAATCTGGACAACTTATTTGCTGTAAGCAACTCAGTATCCAAAGGCAAAATTATTGATATTTTTCTGTGATGTAATTGAATACATAGAAAGCACAAGGGAATCAACTTAAATATGGTAAACATAATTCAGAAAGACTTCTCAGAACATTAATAGACAAAATTGACAAACTCCCTTTATGTGCAAACAACCAAGTATAACACATAATGGGAGAATCCTATTTTTAATTATATAAAAAAAATGATAATAGACCTAGGAATAGATTTATCCAGGAGCATGCAAGATCTTTTTGAAGATAACTTAAAACATGGAGAGGAACAATCTAATTGGAGACTTGAACAAATGGAAAACCCATACCATATTCTTGGGTTGGAACACTTGTCATCATAAAGATGTGGATTTGATAACTTTAACATAATCTAAATAAAGATGTCTGTTAGGAACCTGAAGTCTGTATAGAAAACATAAATGCACAAGAATAGCATGAAAGAACCTGGATAAGTAAGAGTAGACAGCTGACTTTTTCAGATATTAGGATTGATTACAAAGCTACAGTAATTAAAACTATAAAATAAGCCCAAGAATAGACCCTAAACCACATTAGCACGTAATAAATATGGCATTTCAAATCAGAGATGAAAACAAGTTTTTTTTTCCCAATAAATGATACAAACAGGTAAAGTTGGGTAGATGTCTGGGAAAAGTTGGGTTGGAGTCCTACTGCTGTCTATACCAATGGAACAGCCCCCACCATAAGTTACCAACAGTGGTGCCCACTGCCACAGGTGATGTCTGCCAACAGAGCCACGATACTCCTACCACACCTGCTGGGAATTGCTATGCCAATTAGAAGGCAAAACCCATTGTTCAGATCTGATCTCACACCCTAGCTATCACCAGCAGCTGTCTATTGCCCTTTCCCATCACCAGTGTTGACTAAAAACTATAGTCACAACCTGGCAGTGGAGAGTTGTTTTATTTGGTGGGAATACTTAGGACTCCAACCCATGGAGACAGCATCTCAGTAATTCTGGTAAAACTGCTCCAAGGGGGTGAGGGGAGGAGCCAGGTTATACAGAAGTTTTGCAACAAAGAGCAGATAGTCTGAACATCAAAAGATTATTGTTAATTAAATGAAACCAGATATCCCAGGTTAAGGAATTTAGCGTTCTCTGTGTGGGAAGATGCAAGCCTCTGGGCTGACTGAATTCATTCCTTTCATATGTACCTCAGCTATCTGGGGCCAAATCCTGTTTCCTTGTTCCCCTTAAGGAGTGGCAGATGGCTGCTGCTTGCATTCCCTAGGCTCAGCAGTCACCATGGGGGGTGGCAGCATATGCTGGATCACAGTTTTGGGAGCCGTCATTCACATTTGGAGGCCAGAAGTCGCTGAGGGGTGTGCCATTTCTTGTTTGTTGATATGGCAGGAGATAGCTTCATGTCACACAGCAACCATACTTAACCAGCTGTATTTACTGCAGGCAGCCTTACAAGCCTTGTCTCTCCCAGCCTCACTCTTCACCCAGGTAATGCCAATTCACCATTTCCCAGGTTAATCAGGGGTGTCTCAAGCCATTCAAAACCCTATTTTATTTGCCTTTTTATTTCTTCATAGCCTGTTACATGTTTGTACCACTTAATGAATTCATTGTAGCCATTTATTCTGTTAAGGTACATTTGTTTTGTGTTCACCACTGTATCCCCGCAGGGCCTACCAGTGTTCCTGGAACAGATTCAGTGTTCAGAAAATATTTGTTGGCTAACTGGCTGGGTGACTGTTTATTCCTGGGCTAGTCCTTCAGGGTGTTATGGGAGATGGGGTTAAGTTGCATCTTGAGGTATTTCTTTTCTCAGTGTCTCTCCAGCCGTGGTCCAGGGACCTGATATTCCCACAATCCCTTACTTCTGTCTGTTGAGGATTGGAACACACCCGTGAAAATGCAAAAATAGTGGCCACTGATTTATTAGCACCAAAGAGGCTTTAGCCTAGATCACAGGGCCCTTTGGGATGAATGGCTAGTCAGGTATGGTGGGGAAGGAAGGGACTTCCTTCAGGTATGGTGGTGGGGAAATCCTATAACAAACTCTGGGGACGGGGTGATGGGGCAGGGCCCAGGGATTGACGCCACAATCCAGGCTCTAGTTACCTCAGCTGAAATTAAGATTGGTGTGCATTGTTTGGGTTTCTATATAGGAATTTGTTGGCAAATATTGGGGCTCTTCTTGTGGAAAAGAAAAACCCGAACACTGTATCAAATGACACTGTGAGACTTATAATTAGATAATAGTGCCTGTCTCCTGAGGGGCCTGTCAGTTTGCAAATGATTCTCACCAGATTATGGTAGGATCAATAGGAGCTGAATAATTAAAATTCGATACTACTACGTCTCTCTCAATAACACTGTGGAGAATGATGTATGACAGATTTAATTGAATTTGTCAGACACCATGGCTACATGCATAGATCACGGAGGATATTTTTAGAGTTATGTATTTGATTTTCTGATGAGCCTTGCAGTGGGTCTTTTAACATTGGCGGTTCCTCACAAGTCCTGTGCTGTTGTGCTCTGGGAGTTCTGACAAGGCCCAGGAGCACTGACCTGACTTTGCATCAAATATCAAAAAATGTAAACAATTTCAGGTGAAATGGAAGAGGTGGCTACTCGGGGCACAGAGGAAGTTTTGAAGGAGGAACCAGAACAGGCTCCATCTTGAAAGCAGGACTCCATCTTGGGCTGGACTGTGGACTTTGAGCTATATGCCCAGTATCTATGGAAACTACATACCAACTGGAAGACCAGGCCCCTGGAAGGAAGAGCCCTTTGCTAAAAGAATACCCTAATTATCTGTGTAACCAAATAAAATCATACATTCTGTTATGCTTATTGGGGTATGACCACAGGTCTATTGATAATTGTCTATTGTTAACTACCTAGGCTTAAGGCATATGAATCACAGGTTAACTTTGATTGCCAGGGAATTTGGGGAGGTGGGTTTGTGCACATACACTTAGGGGTATATAAGGTTTTCACAAAAACTGGTTGGGGTCCTTGGCTAAGAGGAGACTCTGCCTTGGGCCTGCTGGTGTAATAAACTGCGCTCCACTATCTGCATTGTCCTTCTGAGTGAGTTTGTTTCCCAGAATGCCTGGCTACAACAGTTTGTGCATTGGCTGGGAAACTCCTCACTTTGAGGAGACAAGTCTCATTTGGGACTACTCCAAGGCCTTGCAGCTTGAATCTTCTAGACGGGGTAGGTGCCTTGCCCTTCTGGAAGGATTCTGCTTCTCAACACCCGGACCTTTAATGTTAGCAGGTAGTGGATGGCAGCAAGGGAACTGAGCGCTCAGGTGAGGAGGAACCCACCTGGCAGGGTGGAAGAGGGGGCCTGAACACCCCCCTGGGAGGGACTAGAAGGGGCACAGACCCACAGGAGCCTGGAATAGGCAGGCGGTAGTGATTGCTTGGTACACAGGTTGACGAGTATGTTAGGGCTTAGGAAGGAAATTTGTGAAGGTCATTTAGGAGGTGTGTCCACACTGTCTTGGGAAAAATTATTACCAAGCAATCACCAGGGTATTTTTAGGAGAAGAAACTTGGTCCTTGTGTGCTCATATTCTACCCTGCCCCAGGTGGTGTGCCATCTGCTGTGAAATTCTTGGCCCCCTTGGAAATTATCAGGCTAGAAGGAGGGGGATACATGAGTGAGTATGAATTGGCTTTTCCGGAGATGGCCTGGGACATGGGATATTTAACCCATTTGTGTTTTCATCCACACCTGATCAAGCCCACTAAGGCAGATGGACTTTAAGGGAGAAACAGTCTTGGACAACGTGGTGTTGTGGTTCGGCAGTGCTGACCGGCAGGTGAAGACACGCCAATCCCCCTTCTCTCTCTGGGATCTGGCAGGATTTGGACGAGGAAGACCTTCCCCTCCCTGATACTGGATGATGTGCCCACTGCCCAGTTCTCCACCAGGACCAGAGGCTGCTTTAATGCTTGATCCAGGGCCAGGTGAAGTTTCTGCAGCAGCCGCTGCTCCTTTGCCAGCTCTCCCAGAGGTCGTAGAGCCACCACCTCAGCAGACTCTGATCCTGGTGGCAGAAACCTCTGGCCAACACTTCCAGAATCTGGCTCTAGCTGAACTGCCCAAGCTATACCCACCTCTCCTGGTGAGTACTGACAGGAAGGGGAAAGGAGATACCAGAAACAAACAGAAGTTGTGCTCCGCTAAGGAGCCAGAGGAAAGGGCCCTGCTACAAATTCCCCTCAGAGAGTTATAGCAGCCTCTGGTTTAAGGGGCAGACGGCCACTACCATCAGCCCCCCTGTAGCCTATTATTACCAGATTAGGCTAATGGAGACTATTTTTCGAACCCACTGCCCTACATGGGATGGCATAATCCAACTGCTAGTCTCCCTCTTCAGTACTGAAGATAGATACAGGATCCTAACTGAGGCCAGAAAATGGTTATAAGAGATGGTTCCAGAAGGTGTTGCAAACCTAGAAAGGTGGATAGAGCAAGCCTTTCCCACTGATAAACCTAATTTGGACTATAACACAGAGGAAGGGAGGGACCACCTGGAGAGATATTGGGCAGTTATTTTACAAGGCCTCGGGGTGGGGGGGGGCAAAAACCTATGCTATGAAAGACTGTGTGAGGCCTATAGACTATATGCCAATAGATTCAGAGGCCGCTGGGTCTCAGATGGTGAGCAGCCTTTGTGTCTCAACCCTACCCTGAAAATGTCAGATGAGGGGCACCAAGTGATCCTTTACATTCCTGAGAGCCCAGTACCCCTGTTGGGAAGAGACTTGCTCTCTAAACTGGGAGCACAAGTGACTTTTGTAAGGTATAGTTCGGGCTAAGGCAGAAAGAGGAAAGACAACCTCAGCAGAAGTAGGTTACCTTTATTCAGGCAAGGAGGGGCGACAGTTGGCCTAAACAACCAGGCTGAGCACGGAGAGGGATCAGGGAGGCTCCATATTTGTAGGGAGGCTTGTGGAAGTGATAAGGGAAATGTTAATAAGGTGGAATGTTTTGGGTATTTTTTAGTTGAGATGGCATTTGTAGTTGGGCAGGGGGTGATGAGTCTTCTGGGCAGGTGTAGGGGGTGGAAGGTTTCTGGACATGGGGTGATAAGTCCCAGATAGATGCAACCGGCCTGGAGCATCAGGGTGGGACCTAAAGTTCTGTTTTGTTTTCTCTGAAGTTAGATGATTCAGCAAGGGCCTTTGAAACTGCTGTTTTCTAGGCCCAAAAGACTCCTTCAACTTTCTCCCCTGAGGAGAGGCCCACCTTCTAGATGAGCACTATGACTTATTTGTTCTCTCTCTCAATACCCGCCCCCTCACCCCAAGATGAAGAACCGGGTGGGCTGGAAGAGTGTGAGAGAAAGCTAACTCAATTATTCCCTGAGGTCTGGGTGGAAGACAACCCCCCCCCTGCCCCCACAGGCTGGCTAAACATCAAGCCCCAGTGATAATAGAACTCAAGCCAGGCGCCATTCCAGTTAGAAAGAGCCAGTACCCGCTGCTGATAGAGGCCTGGGCCGGCATACTGTGGGAACATGGGACAGACCTGTGGCCTATCTCTCAAGGGGGCTTGATAATGTCACTACCAGATGGCCCAGATGCTTGTGAGCAATTGCTGCATTTGCCGAGACCAACCGATTCCGGACCCTGATTGGGTCCTATATACTGATGGCACTAGCCTGATAAAACAAGGACAATGGCTGTCAGGTTAAGCCATAGTCACAGAAAAGACTATCATCGAAGCTGGCTCCTTGCCACAACACTGGTCTGCTCAATGAGCTGAGTTATCCGAGCCCTCCAGCTGTCAAAAGGCAAGAGAGTAAACATCTACACTGACTCCAGGTATGCTTTAGCCACACTACATGTACACGGGGCTCTGTATAAGGAAAGAAGCCTTTTGACAACTAGTGGAAAAGATATTAAAAATAAAGAAGAAATTCTGACCCTATTAGATGCTGCCTGGGAACCAGAAAGGGTTGTGGTCATACACTGCCGAGGACATCAAAAAGAGGATACCCCCCCAAGCTCGGGGAAACAGACTGGTGGATAAGACCGCTAAACAAGCAGTTGAGGGCTTGGGGGTAACAAGTGAAGCCCCTATTAAAGCTCTCATATTGGCAGAGCTGCCTGAGCTAATGCTGGACTCTCTAAAATACACTGAAGCCCAAAACCAACTAGCCAAAGTGGAAGGGGCCATCAAGACTGAAAAGGGATGGTGGGAATTGCCAAGTGGCAAATTGTTGGTACCAGAGGAGCTGGCACCTACTCTGGTAAGCCAAACACACCAAACATCCCACCTAGGCCATGATAAACTGGAAGAGCTAATTCAAAAATATTTCTTGGTTCTCTGCCTCTCTTCCCTATGCAGGACAGAGTCTCAGAACTGCACTGCCTGCTCACAGGTCAGTGCTGCCTCTTGGCACAGACAGAAACCTCCAGGGATTCAGCTGAAAAGCACGCTGCCCTTTGAACACCTGGAAGTGGACTTCACTGAAATGAGACCTCACCAACACTACCATTACCTGCTGGTCATAGTATGTACGTTCTTGGGATGGGTAGAAGCTTTTCCTACCCGGACTGAAAGAGCATCAGAAATAGCCCGGTGCCTGCTTAGGGAAATAGTTCCCAGATTTGGATTTCCTACCAGCGTTGGATCAGACAATGGCCTGGCTTTCGTAGCTGATTTAGTATAACAAATAAGCAAAACTTTAAACGTCAAGTGGAAATTACATACAGCATATAGGCCCCAGAGTTCTGGGATGGTGGAAGGAACCAACTAGACACTTAAAGAGATACTCTCCAAATGGATCATAGAGACTGACTGCTCCTGGGTGGACTTGCTTCCGACAGCTCTGCTCAGACTCAGGATGACCCCATGGTCCCATGGCTATTCTCCGTATGAAACTGTGTATGGGGGGCTCCCTCCCATTATAAAACAGGTGTCAACAAATTTGCCTCAGGTAAGGGGGGATAGGATTTCACAGCAGATGGAACTGGGTAAGGTGATAAATCCGGTAACTAAGTTTGTACAAGAAAGAGTGCTATTCCCCCTTGGGGAACAGATTCATGAGTTTATGCTTGGTGACCAAGTATGAGTCAAAGATTGGAAACATGATTTACTAGCCCCTTGGTGGAAGGGCCCTTATACTGTTATTCTAACTGCCCTACTTCAGTTAAAGTTGCAGGTATTGCCCCTGGGATCCATCATATGAGGGTGAAGAGAGCATATCACACAGACCCAGAAAACGCTGAGTGGACTGCACAGAGGGACCCCACTGACCCTTGAGAGACTAAGATCACCCTTAAGAAGAGGGAAAAGAAGATCCTGGACGAGCCCCTTCAGGATGAAGCTGCATAATCAACTCCTGCTGCTTTGTCTCATCAATGAGCACATTCCTATGTGGACTTCCACAATACGTCCAACTGCTGGGTATGTGGGGCTATGTGTTTGTCTGTGATGGATGGACTTCCCTGGTGGGTGTTACCACTTTGCCAAGGAGATTTTAAACCACTCTTCTCTTTCCTGGGACAACAAAAGGAGACTTTCCTTTCTCTTGTCAATCATAATCTCTCCCTGCTCTCTTGGTATAAGCCAGACCTACAGTTAATAGATTCGGGTCATGGGGTTACATATTATATAAACACAAATTTCATAAAAGTAATAGATGCGGTAATTCAAATTAGAATGGTTTTGGACATGCTCACAGCTGCTTAAGGAGGGACCTGTGCTATAATTAAGGTTGAATATTGTGTATATATTCCTGATTTATCTGGCAATGTATCAGCTTCTAGATGACATGAGAAACCAGGTGAAAGCAATGTCAAATGAAAACATTCCTTTCTGGACTTCGGTACTATCTTGGGTGAAGGGTTATTGGTGGAATATATAGTTGCCTTGATAGTTCTGCTTTGTGGACCCTGCATTTTACAATGTATTATGAACTTTGTAACCCAAAGGTTGGTGGTGTTCTCCCAAATGGGTGGTTGGAGAGGCAGGGTGCAATATATCCCTATGAATGATGCTCATACTATGACTTAAGAGCAACAAAAGGCAGGAATGAAGGAGGAACCAGAACAGGCTCTATCTTGAAAGCAGGACTCCATCTTGGGCTGGACTGTGGACTTTGAGCTATATGCCCAGTATCTATGGAAACTACATACCAACTGGAAAACCAGGCCCCTGGAAGGAAGAGCCCTTTGCTAAAAGAATACCCTAATTATCTGTGTAACCGAATAGAATCATACATTCTGTTATGCTTATTGGGGTATGACCACAGGTCTATTGATAATTATCCACTGTTAACTACCTAGGCTTAAGGCATATGAATCACAGGTTAACTTTGATTGCCAGGGAATTTGGGGAGGTGGGATTGTGCACATACACTTAGGGTATATAAAGTTTTCACAAAAACTGGTTGGGGTCCTTGGCTAAGAGGAGACTGCCTTGGGCCTGCTGGTGTAATAAACTGCACTCCACTATCTGCATTGTTCTTCTGAGTGAGTTTGTTTCCTGGAATGCATGGCTACAACAGTTTATGTAGGGAGGAAAAAGGCTCTAAAAGACAAATTCCTATTACCTAATAATTTTCTTTCTCATAACATGTGTGTAGCCACTGGAGAGACAATTCTGGAATAATTGAGACAACTTGCGTTCTAGTCTGACGTGTACTAGATCTGTGACCTTCAAAAGTCACCCAGATCTCTCATATGTAGAATGATGAGGTGATGTCATCTGTTTGCCTTTTTTTTGCCTCAAAGTGTTATCAGGAGCAACTAAGATAGAAAGTTTTAAAGTGCTTTCTAAACTGTGATTCTCTGAACGTGTAATGTGTTATATAATATTTTTGCTAGTATTGCGTCCATTTGTTCATCAATCCATTCATTTGCTGCTTTTTAAATTGAAGTATAGTTGATTTACAATGTTGTGCCAATCTCTGCTGTATGGCAAAGTAACTCAGTTATACACACATATCTGTCATCTGTGTTAGTTGCTCAGTCGTGTCTGACTCTTTGTGACCCCATGAACTGTAGCCCACCAGGCTTCCCTGTCTGTGAAATTTCCCAGGCAAGAATACTGGAGTGGGTTGCCATTTTCTTCTCCAGGGGATCTTCCCAACCCAGGGACCAAACCCAGGTCTCCCATATTGCAGGCAGATGGTTAAATGTCTGTGCCACCACCTGCTTCATACACATATATTCATTCTTTTTTTATATTCTGTATCAATCCATTCATTCGCTTACCTGTTTTATCATCCAACCATCCATTAATTCAATAGACTATTACTGAGAACGAACTATGCCAAGCTCTGTGTGTAGTGGGCCACCGTGATGAGGGAGGAAGACTATACAGTTGAGTCTGAACCACATGGATTTGAACTGCACAGGTCCACATATGTGTGAATTTTTTTCAATAGTAGGTACAATAGTATATGATCTGTGGTTGGTTAGATCTGAGAATTTGGAACCATGGATACAGAGGGCTAACTATGGGACACGAATATGTGGGGATGTGGGTATCTGGGGTGGGTCTTGGACCCAATGCTCCATGGATACAGTGACCTCATTTGTGCCACACAACCAGTACGTGATTCTCTCATAGTACCGATATCACATTTTATAGCACTTAATTGTATTGGTGTTATGATAAAATCAGTGGACTTCCCTGATGGCTCAGATGGTCAAGAATCTGCCTGTCAATGCAGGAGATACGAGTTCAATAGCTGGGTCGGGAAGATCTCCTGGAGAAGGGAATGGCAGCCCACTCCAGTATTCTTGCCTGGAAAACCTCATGGACAAAGGAGCCTGGTGGGCTACAGTCCATAGGGTCGCAAAGAGTCAGACACAACTGAGCGAGTTTCACTTCATTATGATAGAATCATGTACTGGTTCTGGGGCACACTTAGGTCATGGTGAAGATGTCAGGAAGGGCTTGAAAGAGAAGTTAAACATGCTATGATTTGTAAATTTTGGATAGGTATTTAGCAGGCAAATGAGGGTGTAGGAGAGAACATTTTTAGTAGAGATAGCAGCATAAACAGAGGCACAAAACCAGGAAATGTTTTAATGTGCTTTGGGAATTCCAAGTTGTTTGGTATATTCAGAGAGGTGAATCTGGAGAAGTATGTGGAAATGGTTCATGAAGTGCTTGGTACATCACTTTCAGGTGCTGAATCTTCATGTTGAGGATAGTGGGGGGCACTGAGGGTGTTTAATCAAGGGAGTGGTATGAAGAGATTTGCCTTTGAGTTAGAATTCTCTGGCAGCAGTGTGGAGGGTGGATTGGGAGAGGGCAGGGCTAGAGGTAGGAAGACCAGTTAGAAAGTTGTTATAATAGTTCTAGGGAGAGAGGGTGTGGAATTACAGATTTAAACCCCACATGAGTGACGACTTGCAGTCATTTCAGTGGAGGCTCTCAGGATGGGAGGAGTGTTTTAGAAAGACTCCCCTCCTGTGACAACTTATGATTTTCCCTCCAACTCTGACACTCGGTCCAATGTTCCCAATATTGGGGAATGGTTCTCCCGTCCTTCTGTTACCACATGTCAGAAACCTACTTCCAGGCCCCTGGTTTTCAATCTTGTTTCAGATGGTACGAGAGCATAGTATCCCCTTTTGGTTCATTAAGCTGCCTGCAGACAAACTGGTTCCTTTCTTATTCTAATGCTTGTAGGGGATATGATTTATAGAATGCTAGCCTCCTATAACTTATTTCCCTTTCTCATACAGGCCAGAGGTGGGCATGTCTCAACTATTTTTAAAGTTAGCGGACACATTATATTTTGAAGAGCTATTCAGGTCTCCTCTCTCAGGTTTACTCACTGTTACACTTGGACACCAAATGCCCTTTGCTCAGTATCTCTGTTTATTTTTTGTGCTTTCTGTTTTTTTTTTAAACATGTTTTTGCAACTGGAACCTTAAAAAGATGGAGGGGACAGCTAAATACCTAGCAGTATTTCACAGACACCTGTGCCAAGCCCCCTGGGAGCAGTGCAGTCAGACATACAAATCTGGATGCAATTCCCTCTTCTACCACTGCTGAGCTTTGCAGATTAAAAGTCACAGAACTCTTCAGAACCTAACCTTCCTTATCTGTAAAGTAAGCATGATAATAACTGCTTGGGAAGATTAAGGGAATGATTGATATGAACTGCCTTGAACAGTGTCTAGCGCATGGTAAGAGCTCTATAAATTTTACTGCCCTGGATCTCCTTCCTTTCATTTTATTAATGAGGATATGAAGACCATGAAGTGACTTCCCCAAGGTCACAGAGCTAGAGTCCCAATTAGAACTCAAATCTGTTTCCTTGTTCGTGTTTGTGGTTATACTTGGACCCTGCTCTGATACAGGAACAGGTGGAGGTGGTTGGGGGGTGGGAAGAGTTTGCTTTGTTGGCCAAGGAGATGGGGACAGAGAAGAGAGTGGAGATAAGGCCAGTGATGCCAGCAAAGATAGTCTTCACCTTCCTTCCAGTTTCACTGAGGGCTGCAATTGCCACTTTTGTCCTGGAGCATGGTGTAGTTTCCTTCACCATTGATAGTTTCTACTTCCGAATTCATCTGTCATCAAGCATATGAGGCTGGTGGAGACAGGGATGCACCTGCTCCCTAGGGAGGCTTTCCACAAGCAGGTTGCATGATAGGAGAACTGAACTTGGAGAAGCGATTAGCACCTGTGGAATAACTGAGAAATGACTGGATTTTGAGGTAGTTAGGAAAAGACACCTGAATGAATTTCCAACAGTTAATAGCAGGCAGAACTTAACTAACAGTTGTTTCAGAGTGAAACACCTTGAGGTCATTCAGATATCTTTTCCTATATTTCAAATATGATGCCATTAGGAGACTGAAATTTATTTTAAGGGCTGTTATTTGCAGCTCAAAGCTACAACAAATGGCAACGATGTTGGATGTTTCACATTTGGGTGACTCTAAGGTTGTTGCTCTCAGACATCTATTGTCTGTTCTGCTTATAAATATTTACTTCCATGCACATTCTGGCACCATGGCTCAGTTCCTATTTTTTCCAATATGAGCAGAGTTAGGGTTATGTCAGTAAACACACTAAAAAACACATCTTGATGTTGCTGACTGGGAGGCTCTGGGGTCTCAGTGGAGTAGGCTTGGCTTAATTCACTTTGTTCACCTACATTATAGACTCTATTGCTAACTCTCTCTACCCCCCATCCCTTGACTTTTACTGGTGGATTATAAATTACAGTTGATAACTTGATAGGCTTCCTACAGAAAGTAACACTGCTGATTTATAGTCAATTAGACAGGATGTATCCTTTGAATTGTGTCTCTGCTGGTGGGGCATGAGGTTTCTCTGAATCAATCATACTGTTTTTTTTTGGTCCTCTTAGTATCCAACCATACATACCTGTCAGATGGCCTGGGTTAACACTCAGTGTAGGGCCAGATTTACCTAGGTACCAGGGGACATAGTGAAAATAACCTGAATCATTTACCTTTGGTGGAATGGTTAGTTCAGATTAACCCCCAGTTTGAACTTGTCCTTAGACCCAACAGGACATTTACTTATTTAATCCAACACTTTCTACTCAAAGCACAGCCTTAAGGGAAGAGAGCCAAGCTGGAAGGTAGAGGGAAAAGGCAGAAGGAAGGGAAGGTCAGAAGCAAATCTGGGCAAGGGCAACACATGGGTCATGTGCTGCTCTGAAAGGTCCAAGGGCATTAAGACCTGCCAGGTGACCCATGCTGGAGCAGAACGTGCATATGGAGAACCACCAGAAACAGGCCTCATCTGCTTTACAACTTCTTCTTTCATATCTTCTATAGAATCCCCACTTCTGCCTTGAAGGATTTTTGTTGTTGTTCAGTCACTAAGTCGTGTCTGACTTTTTTATGACCCCATGGACTGTAGCCCACCAGACTCCTCTGTCCATGGAATTTCCCAGGCAAGAATACTGAAGTGGATTTGCCATTTCCTCTAGGGGATCTTCCTGACCTGGCAATCGAACCCAAGTCTCATGCATTGGTAGGTGGATTCTTTACCACTGAGCCACTTGGATAGGATTTTAGAAGGAGGCAGTTTTGGAATATCACTTGTGCAGTGACAGCTGTGATGTTTGTTCTCTCCATCCTTGAAACCAAGGCTACCTTGGAGGTGTGAACCATCTTGAGTTGTCTCCTGGTCTCCTTGGTAGTTCAGCCTTTTGCACTTCAGTCAGGGCATGTAGCTGTTTAACCTGAAGGTCTAAGTGTGTTGCCAGGCCTCGTGCCTGGGAGAGGACCAGTCTCAGTGGCTACAGGCTGTGGTAATCAGAAAAGGTAAAAAATCTCAGAGGAAAACCCTGTTAAAGGCATTCAACTTCAGTGTCACCACAGATGCCTAGTGCCACTTTGTAAATAAGATGAGAAATGCCCTTGCTGTGGGCCAGGGGACACCTCCTCAAGAGCACTTGTAGTGGCTGCCAGCTTAAAAGTTTCTGGTGAAGAATCAGGCAGTCCAGGAGGACTGGGGCTTAAGAAAGCACCTGGAGAGCTGTTTATATATACTGATGGCTGCTTTCAAGGTGGAAATTTTGATTTGTTCCATCTAGGGTGTGGTCAGGGAATCTGTGCATTTAATTAGAGCCTCAGGTTGTTCTGATGCTACTGGTGCTTGAAACTACTGCAGGAACAATTTATTGTTTCAAAATTCTTTGAATTGGACTTGGTGTTGTTGTTTGTTTTTTTTTTTTAATGTGACTTGACCTGCAATTTCTATTGGGTCTGTGATGAGTGGGTCACTTTAGCAGTGGAACATTGTAAACAAGTTTAAAATAAGAATGATTTACCTGTATAGGAGAACACTTGGATTCTAGGAGAACTAGGCATTTGGAAGCACTTTTTGACTGTTGTATTGTATACTGAAAATTAGCACTTTATGTACATTTCTGATAAGTCTTTTCCTTTGTGGTAAATTCCATAACAGCTTCTCAATATACTGTGCTTACATTTTCAAGTTTAAGTTAATATTGAATAACAAAATAAACATCCTCTTCTAGCTTTTTTAAGCCCACAATTTAGGTTAACTAGATTGACTTCCTTACAGCTTTTTGAAATGCCTAATTTTTGACTGTAGTAGAATTATAAATCATGAAATGGCAGGTGTACAGGGGAGAACAGTACTTGAACTGTAAAGAAAGATGGGCTTTCAGTGAAGGACTTTTGTACTTCTTGATATAGAGATCTCTATAGTCCTGTGCCACCCCCCATGCCTGGAAAACTCCATTTTCATCAAGCTCAAAGCATGAAAATCCAGAAAGAGGGAAAGGGAGAGAAGTACTGGGAGTGAGCAAATAAGAAATGGAGAAAAATTATCAAAGGGAGCTATAGAGAGCCTGAACAAGCTTCTGAGGTGTTTGGTTTTCTGTTGCTTTGGTGATGATGGTGTTAGGGACTTCATCAACTTTCTCCAGCCCTGACGTCCTATCTTAGAGTCTAGGCCTAGGGTAAAGTATATAGGAAGATTTGGAAATGAAGGAGCAGCCAGCCAGATCCCAGCAAATACTCTACCCCCTGCTTTTCAGCACATCCTAACCCTGTCCCTGCCTCACCCTGAGTATAGTGCTCCTCATACAGAACACAGTAACTTGGCTTGCTGACTACTTCCCTAGTCCACTCTGCCTTTGGGGGAGGGGAGATGATGTAGATAAATGTACCTATAATCAGCTGGCAGTCAAATTAATTCTTTGGAATTGTGATCCCAGAAGAGAAAATCCTAATTAAATCAAAATTAGGGAATTTGCATCCTTAAAGGATACCAAGGGGGTAGAAGGGACAGTTTATGGGATGTATATGGTTGAGAAGGTACAAACTTTCCCTTTGTCAAAGAAAAATTAATCAGTTAGCTAAGAAAGAAATGGAAACGTTTATTTGAATCAAATTTGAGGATTATAACCTGAGAAAGAGTATCTTAGAAAGCTCTGGGAACAGTTCCTCCCATTAGAAGTCAAGGCACAGTTCTTTAAGTTTTTTGAGACACAGGGCTGTACATCAAATGCTGTATTGACCATTCACACAATCTAGATCTAAGGGTCATTATGGCCCCTTACAAGATCAGGAAGGAATGTTGTCTTTAAGGAGTTGATATCTGGTTGATGCTAGCAGAATGTTCCTCTTTATGGTCAAGCAGGTATTCCTGCAGGTAGATGAGGTTCAGAGGGAGGTTCGGTTGATGCATAATGCAGATTCACAGTGCACAGAAAGGGTTAGAGAGGAGATGAAAGGGCAGAGAAAGCTTTTTATGACTAATTTTTTCTTGTTTTGCCATAAAATAGGAATTTTATTTCACACCTTGTGTCTGCACAAGCTAGGAGTATATCACAAAGATGGAAGGTGGAATTGGAAGAAAAAGCAAAGGGGAGTTTGATTGTCTCTCACAGTTTGCAGTCATAAGTCACTTATACCATTCCTTTTAATGGTATAAATCATAGTGTTGTTGAGGACAGTGGTTCTCCAATGATAAAACTCAGTTGGCCAAAAAGTTCATGCAGAATCTCCATATGAACTTTTTGGCCAACCCAGTATATATCAGTTCAGTTCAGTCACTCAGTCATGTCCGACTTGCAACCCCATGGACTGCAGCACGCCAGGCTTCCCTGTCCATCACCAACAGAGTTCACCCAAACCCATGTCCATTGAGTCGGTGATGCCATCCAACCATCTCATCCTCTGTCATATCCCCTTCTCCTCCTGCCCTCAATCTTTCCCAGCATCAGGGTCTTTTCAAATGAGTCAGCTCTTTGCATTAGGTGGCCAAAGTATTGGAGTTTCAGCTTCAACATCAGTCCTTCCAGTGAATATTCAGGACTGATTTTCTTTAGGATGGATTGGTTGGATCTTCTTGCTGTCCAAGGGATGCTCAAGAGTCTTCTCCAACACCACAGTTCAAAAGCATCAATTGTTCGGTGCTCAGCTTTCTTTATAGTCCTAGTCTCAATTCCATACATGACCACTGGAAAAACCATAGCCTTGACTAGACGGACTTTTGTTGACAAAGTAATGTCTCTGCTTTTTAATATGCTGTCTAGGTTGGTCATAACTTTTCTTCCAAGGAGTCTGGCTGCAATCACCATCTGCAGTGATTTTGGAGTTCCCCAAAATAAAGTCAGCCACTATTTCCACTGTTTCTCCATCTATTGGCCATGAAGTGATGGGACCAGATGCCATGATCTTAGTTTTCTGAATATTGAGCTTTAAGCCAACTTTTTTACTCTGCTCTTTCACCTTCATCAAGAGGCTCTTTAGTTCTTCACTTTCTGCCGTAAGAGTGGTGTCATCTGCATATCTGAGGTTATTGATATTTCTGCTGGCAATCTTGATTCCAGCCTGTGCTTCCTCCAGCCCAGTGTTTCTCATGATGTACTCTGCATATAAGTTAAATAAGCAGGGTGACAACATGCAGCCTTGACGTACTCCTTTCCCAATTTGGCATCTGTCTGCTGTTCCATGTCCAGTTCTAACTGTTGCTTCCTGACCTGCATATAGATTTCTCAAGAGGCAGGTCAGGTGGTCCGTTATTCCCATCTCTTTAAGAATTTTCCCCAGTTTGTTGTGGTCCACACAGTCAAAGGATTTGGCATAGTCAAGAAACCAGAAGTAGATGTTTTTCTGGAATTCTCTTGCTTCTTCAATGATCCATTGGATGTTGGCAATTTGATTTCTGGCTCCTGTGCCTTTTCTAAAACCAGCTTGAACATCTGGAAGTTCATGGTTCACGTATTGCTGAAGCCTGGCTTAGAGAATTTTGAGCATTACCTTACTAGCATTTGAGAAAAGTGCAATTATGTGGTAGTTTGAGCATTCTTTGGCATTGCCTTTCTTTGGGATTGGAATGAAAACTGACCTTTTCCAGTCTTGTGGCCGCTGCTGAGCTTTCCAAATTTGCTGGCATATTGAGTGCAGCACTTTCACAGCATCATCTCTTAGGATCTGAAATAACTCCACTGGAATTCCATCACCTCCACTAGCTTTGTTCATAGTGATGCTTTGTAAGGCCCATTTGACTTCACATTCCAGGATGTCTGGCTTTAGGTGAGTGATCACACCATCGTGATTATCAGGTCCATGAAGATCTTTTTTGTACAGTTCTTCTGTGTATTCTTGCCACCTCTTCTTAACATCTTCTGCTTCTGTTAGCTCCCTACCATGTCTGTCCTTTATTGAGCCCATCTTTGCATGAAACGTTCCCTTGGTATCTCTAATTTTCTTCAAGAGATCTCTAGTCTTTCCCATTCTGTTGTTTTCCTGTATTTCTTTGCAGTGATTGCTGAGGAGGGCTTTCTTATCTCTCTTTCTATTCTTTGGAACTTTGCATTCAAATGGGTATATCTTTCCTTTTCTCCTTTACTTTTTGCTTCCCTTCTTTTCAGTTATTTGTAAGGCCCCCTCAGACAGCCATTTTTCCTTTTTGCATTTCTTTTTCTTGGGGATGGTCTTAATTCCTGTCTCCTGTACAATGTCATGAACCTCCATCCATCGTTCATCATCAGGCACTCTATCAGATCTAGTTCCTTAAATCTATTTCTCACTTGCACTGTATAGTTATAAGAGATTTGATTTAAGTCATACCTGAATGGCCTAGTTGTTTTCTCCACTTTCTTCAATTTATGTCTGAATTTGACAATAAGGAGTTCATGATCTGAGCCAGTCAGGTCCCAGTCTTGTTTTTGCTGACTGTATAGAGCTTCTCCATCTTTGGCTGCAAAGAATATAATCAATCTGATTTCAGTGTTGACCATCTGGTGATGTCCATGTGTAGAGTCTTCTCTTGTGTTGTTGGAAGAGGGTGTTTGCTATGACCAGCACATTCTCTTGGCAGAACTCTATTAGTCTTTGCCCTGCTTCATTCTGCATTCCAAGGCCAAATTTGCCTGTTACTCCAGGTGTTTTCTTGACTTCCTGCTTTTGCATTCCAGTCCTCTATAATGAAAAGGACATCTTTTTTGGGTGTTAGTTCTAGTAGGTCTTTTACGTCTTCATAGGACTATTCACCTTCTTCAGTGTTACTGGTTGGGGCATAGACTTGGATTACTTTGATATTGTATAGTTTGCCTTGGAAACGAACAGAGATCATTCTGTTGTTTTTGAGATTGCATCCGAGTACTGCATTTTGGACTCTTGTTGACTATGAGGGCTACTCCATTTTTCCTGAGGGATTCCTGCCCACAGTAGTAGATATATTGGTCATCTGAGTTAAATTCACCTATTCTAGTCCATCTTAGTTCGCTGATTTCTAGAATGTCGATGTTCACTCTTGTCATCTCCTGTTTGACTACTTCCAAGTTGTCTTGATTCATAGACCTAACATTCCAGGTTCCTATGCAATATTGCTCTTGATAGCATCGAACCTTGCTTCTGTCACCAGTCCCATCCACAACTGGGTGTTGTTTTGCTTTGGCTCCATCCCTTCATTCTTTCTGGACTTATTTCTTCACTGATCTCCAGTAGCATATTGGGCCCCTACCGACCCAGGGAGTTCCCCTTTCAGTATCCTATAATTTTGCCTTTTCATACTGTTCATGGTGTTCTCAAGGCAAGAATACTGAAGTGGTTTGCCATTCCCTTCTCTAGTGGACCACATTCTGTCAGACCTCTCCACCATGACCCATCCATCTTGTGTGGCCCCACACTGCATGGCTTAGTTTCATTGAGTTAGACAAGGCTGTGGTCCATGTGATCAGATTGGCTAGTTGTGATTGTGGTTTCAGTCTGTCTGTCCTCTGATGGCTTCTCTCAGTGCCTACTGTCTTACTTGGGTTTCTCTTACGTTGGATGTGGGGTATCTCTTCACAGCTGCTCCAGCAAAGCACAGCCACCGCCCTGACCTTGGACATGGGGTAGCTCCTCTCGGCTGCGCTTCTGTGCCACCGTTGCAGCTGCCACACTTCTGCTATGTATACATCGCATCTTGTTAAAATACAGATTCTGATTCTGTAGGTCTGGGCAGAGGTTTGATATTTAGCATTCCTGGTTGGGTTGGGGCAGCTGGGCAAGGCTTGACAGAAGAGGTGTATCTTGAGTGGGACATTAAGCATTAAGGTAAGGCTTGGCCAGACAGAGAAGAGAGTGAGGGGACTTTCTGTGGTTTGATGGGTAGGAGAGGCAGTCTGCAATACAGGCACTGAGGAAGTGGTAAGCAGAATCTCTGCCAAGGACAATGAAAAACTAATCTTGGTAGGACAGCAGTCTCATCTGAGGAAGGAGGTGAGGATAGGGTTGGGTTATAGGGTAAGGTGGGTGCATTGCATGAAAAGTCTTGAATGCTGACCTGAGGAGTTTGGACTTGGTCCTGTAAATAGAGTCGATGAAGTGTTTTGAGGAGAAGAATAACATATGGAAAGCTGTGTTTGCAAAAGAAGTAATCTTAGCAGGAGTACATAGGATGGATATCCAGTCTCCTGGGATAAACCATAATGGAAAAGAATATTTAAAAAGAATGTATATATGTGTATAACTGAATCACTTTGCTATATAGCAGAGATTGGCACAACATTGTAAATCAAGTATGCTTCAATGAAAAAACATAATAAAAGGATGATAATCTTGGAGCAAGGTAAATGTCAACCGCAGTAAGATTGATAAGAGGAGACAGGGCCCTGGATCAGTGTAGCAATAGAGTTTGAAAAGCAAGTCATCAGACTGGGAAACAGCAGGACTCTGTGACTGAAGGGCCTCTGGTGTCTTCCTGCTGCTCCTTCTGATCACCTCATTCAGAAGGCCTATGAGCCTGTGGGACCAGTGTTTCTCTCACTAGTGCATTTTTGAGGCAACTGTTAAACTCCTAAAAAGCAGACTATAAAGCGAGATGGCTGTTTCTTAATATTTAAAATGAGAATAACAATATTTGCCCTACCACCATCACACAATTGTGGAAAAAACACACTGTATTAAAAGAAACATCTTTAGGAAATTCTAAAATGCATAGAGAAGTCCTGGGTTGACCATGGATGACTATTTTGGCATTTACTAAGATAATTGTGTCTCTAAAGCTTATTAATGGAGGGTCACTACAGCTGGCCTCTGCCCCCACATGGATTCTTCTACAAGGAAACCTCTGTCCAAAATCCAATCCCACACTCCTGTGTGATTGTTATAGAAATCAGATTCCTGTTCTGCCTGGTGGGCCTTCCTTCCTGAATGACTAGAGCACAGGAAGCATTGTGGACTTTGTAGGCAACATCTTTGGAAATCATTTACCAGAAGTCCCCACTGTTCCTCGGTCAGTCATGGTCATCCTCCAGAAGTGAGAGTTCTCTCAGGAGATTTTTTTTTTTCTGTATCCTCAACTGTCTCCATGATGGCACTATCCCAAAGAGGAAAGAGTATACATCACTCTCTTTCTTACTGTCTCACTCTCCCCTCACCTTGTAATTCACAAGCAGCCATTGATTTGACTTTTAATCACTCTTCCTCTTTGTGTCCCTCACCTTTCATGTGATGGCTCACTCCCCACCTTGGGCTCTGCTCTGTTGATCTCAACGGAAGTTCCCTCACATTGCCTTTCTCAGACACATTGTGCCAAGTCCCTATTTTAAATAGATGCTTTGTTCTCGGGGTTAGTGGGGAGAAGGTGGGATGATTTAAAAATCCTGCTGGGAGTCCTTGAGGAAACAGGCTTGGAGTAGTGTTTGCAGGAGTCAATAGGCTTGTTGTAAGCTTGCATTGTGTGTTCTAGCACAGGGGCTGAAACAAATCAATTTCAATTTACTTGTCCAGCAAAAGGAGCCATTATTTAGAACTGAATAGCCAGAGCTCCCATAATATATTGTGAAAACTTATTGTAGTTTTTACTGAGAACTAGCTTATGATGAAATTATTTGTTTAGAAGCAAAGTGTGGATGTTTACAGAATATAAATTCTGTAGGTATTGATTAGAAGCAGTTGAAGAATGAACCACATTTCTTTTCTAAACGTGGTGGCCGGGTGATATTCATCCGACATTGATACCAGAGTACATTGCTGGCTGGAAATGTGGCAGAATGCTTATTTTGACAACATGTACAATTAACACCAGGGGATGGTGTTTGCTAGTTGGTAGCACGGGGTGGGGTGGGGGGTGGGATACAGTAGTTAAGATGGAAGCTCATTCAGCTTTTAAAGAGCAAGTTGGCTCATAAATTTGGTTCTCTCATATTTTCCCTTATAAAAATGTTGGTCCCTGGCTCTCTCTGTTAGCTATACAGTTTGGTATATTATCAGTAAATTGTTGAAACTCCCAGTAGGAGTAATATTTAAGGCTTGATTTGCTGAAGTTTCCCTTTTTGCACAGTTTACATTGGAAAAAATAAGATGTTGGGCTTGAAACACGATATATATCTCTTCCCTAAATTGGCTGATTGTGTGTGTGCATGTATAAAATTGGCCATATATATATGTACAATATATATATATGTATATATACACACACATATACATAACTATTTTAAAATTTATAAGCCATTCAGATGCATCTTATGTAACCTCCAATAAATGCTCTTTTGGAAAATGGCTAGTTTTTTAGTCTATACTGTTAAGGTATCTCCCTACTTTTTCCACGAGTATAAGTTCTCATGTCTTCCATGAAATTCAGATACATTTACTTATTGGAAATTATAATATGAAGTTTAGAGTACCTACTCTGTGTCAGGTACTATGCTAGGCCCCATGTCTTTGCCATTATAGTGGTCTGGCAGAACTTTGGATCTGTTCAGTGGAGTTCATTGAGTAGAACACTAAGAAATAACTGATAAATTACTACAAAATCTACAGCACCTGGTTAACTTAGAGACTCTTCTTGCTCTAATTGTGCTGTCCTGCTTGTGCTTGCCTTCCTCAAGCAGTTGTCCCCAATCCAGGTCCTTCAGTCTCCACCCTAAGTGTTAATCAATAGTCCTTACAAATAACTTGAATTTAGTTCTTATTAAATATTTATTTAACCAAAAGAATGGAAAGATGCCTCAAGGGTAAAGAGGTAGGTAATGTGATAATGGATGTGTATGATTTGATAATAATCCCTTGCTTAGATACAATTATGTAATTACATGGTAGGAGCTTTAGACACCATAGCGATCTGTAAGATGGACCCTGCATGGTAGTGAGGTCATAGCCTACATGTAAATTAAACGTGTGTGATTTGGACTTGCCAACTTTTCAAGCATTGCCTTTATTTACACCTGAACCTTGTTTCAGAAGGGAAACTGGGGGTGGATCAAATGTACCATAGTTCAGTCAGTACTGCACAATGCCTTCACACTCAGAAGCTAGACATTGGTAATCTAAGGTAAACTGGTTACTGTAATCCTGTGCTGCTGAATGATCCAGAATAAAGGTACGATTCATCTGATTCATATCAATTTGAATTTTCAGACAATAAAGAGCAAGGATGCAGCAACTATTTAAATATGGTGCTGACACAAGTAGCTAATTAGGGTAGTTCAAAGACCAGACATTGGTGGCAACTCAGTCTTAACTGGTTGTTTGTAACACGTATTCCAGTGGAAAAGAATTGAAAGCCCAGAAATAAACCCATGTGTATATGGTCAACTAATATTTTACAAGGAAGCCAAGAATAATCAATGAGGATAGGATAACCTTTTCAATACATGGTGTTTGGGAGAACTGGATATTCACATATAAAAGAATAAAATTAGATCCCTATCTCACATGATTCACAAATATCAACTCAAAATGGATTGAAGACTTAAATGTAAGGGCCAGTCCTAAGATGGCAGAGAAATAGGACAGGGAGACCCCTTTCTCCCCCACAAATTCAACAAAAGCTCATTTGAATGCTGAGCAAATACTACAAAACAACTTCTGATTGCTGGCAGAGGACAACAGGCACCCAGAAAGGCAGCCCATTGTCTTGGAAAGGAGGTAAGACAAAATATAAAAGATATAAAAAGACAGACAAAAGAGTTAGGGACAGAGACCCATCCCAGGGAGGGAGTTGTAAAAGAGGAGAAATTTCCAAACACCAGGAAATCCTCTCACCGGCGGGTTTGTGGGGAGTTTTGGAATCTCAGAGGGCAACATAACCAGCAGGAAAAAATAAACAAACAAAACCTACAGGTTACACACCTAACTGCAACTCCCAGTGGAGAAATAGCCCAGACACTCACCTCCACCATCAGCAAGCAGGGGCTGAACAGGGAGGCCTGGGCTTCATTGCTTAGGGTAAGGGCAGGGCCTGAATGCCCTGAGGGAAATCTGAGGGAGCTAACCTAAGATAGTAACCCAAACCATGGGATCAGTTGAGTTCATGGGATTAGTTGAGTTCAGTTGCTCAGTCGTGTCCGACTCTTTGCAACCCCATGAATCGCAGCACACCAGGCCTCCCTGTCCATCACCATCTCCCGGAGTTCACTCAGACTCACGTCCATCGAGTCAGTGATGCCATCCAGCCATCTCATCCTCTGTCGTCCCCTTCTCCTCCTGCCCCCAATCCCTCCCAGCATAAGAGTCTTTCCCAACGAGTCAACTCTTCGCATGAGGTGGCCAAAGTACTGGAGCTTCAGCTTTAGCATCATTCCTTCCGAAGAAATCCCAGGGGTGATCGCCTTCAGAATGGACTGGTTGGATCTCCTTGCAGTCCAAGGGACTCTCAAGAGTCTTCTCCAACACTACAGTTCAAAAGCATCAATTCTTTGGCTCTCAGCCGCCTTCACAGTCCAACTCTCACATCCATACATGACCACTGGAAAAACCATAGCCTTAACTAGACAGACCTTAGTCAGCAAAGTATTGTCTCTGCTCTTGAATATGCTATCTAGGTTGATAATAGCTTTCCTTCCAAGGAGTAAGCATCTTTTAATTGCATTCCTATACACTAACAATGAGAAAACAAAAAGAGAAATTAAGGAAACAGTTCCATCCACCATTGCAACAAAAAGAATAAAATACTTAGGAAAAAATCTACCTAAAGAATCAAAAGACCTATATATAGAAAACTATAAAACGCTGGTGAAAGAAATCAAAGAGGACACAAATAGATGGAGAAATATACTATGTTCCTGAATTGGAAGAATCAATATAGAGAAAATGAGTACACTACCCAAAGCAATCCATAGATTCAATGCAAACCCTATCAAGCTACCAATGGTATTTTTCAGAGAACTAGAACAAATAATTTCACAATTTGTATGGAAATACAAGAAACTTAAAATAGCCAAAGCAATGATGAGAAAAAAGGATGGAACTGGAGGACTCAATCTGCCTGACTTCAGGCTATACTACAAAGCTACAGTCATCAGGACAGTATGGTACTAGCATAAAGACAGAAAATAGATCAATGGAACAAAATACAAAGCCCAGAGATAAAACCATGCACCTATGGGTACCTTATCTTTGACAAAGGAGGCAAGAAAATACACTGGAGAAAAGATGACCTCTTTAACAAGTGGTGCTGGGAAAACTGGTCAACCACTTATAAAAAAATGAAACTAGAACACTTTCTAACACCATACACAAACATAAACTCAAAATGTTTTAAAGATCTAAACATAAGACCAGAAACTCTAAAACTCATAGAGGAAAACATAGGCAAAACACTCTCTGACATAAATCACAGCAGGATCCTCTATGACCCACCTCCTAGAGTAATGGAAATGAAAGGAAAAATAAATGAGACCTAATTAAGCTTAAAAGCTTTTGCACAACAAAGGAAACTATAAGCAAGGTGACAAGACATCCTTCAGAATGGGAGAAAATGATAGCAAATGAAGCAACTGACAAAGAATTCATCTCAAAAATACACAAGCAGCTTCTGCAGCTCAATTCCAGAAAAATAGATGACCTAGTCAAAAAATGGGCCAAAGAACTAAACAACAAAACAAGAACTAAACAGACATTTCTCCAAAGAAGACATACAGATGGCTAACAAGCACATGCAAGGATTCTCAGCATCACTCATTATCAGAGAAATGCAAATGAAAACCACAATGAGATATCTTATGCCAGTCAGAATGGCTACTATCAAAAAGTCTACAAACAATAAATGATGAAGAGGGTGCCAAGAAAAGGGAACCCTCTTACACTGTTGGTGAGAATGCAAATTAGTACAGTCACTATGGAGAACAGTGTGGTGATTCCTTAAAAATCTGGAAATGGAACTGCCATATGCCCCAGCAATCTCACTGCTGGGCATACACACTGAGGAAATGAGAATTGAAAGAGACACGTGTACCCCAGCATTCATCGCATCACTGTTTACAATAGCCAGGACATGGAAGCAACCTAGATGTCCATCAGCAGATGAGTGGATAAGAAAACTGGTGCATATACCAATGGAATATTACTCAGCCATTAAAAATGCATTTGAATCAGTCCTAATGAGGTGGATGAAACAGGAGCCTATTATACAGAGTTAAGTAAATTAGAAAAACACACTAATACAGTATACAAACACACATATATATGGAATTTAGAAAGATGGTAACAATGACCCTATATGCGAGACAGCAAAAGAGACACAGATGTAAAGAGCAGTCTTTTGGACTCTGTGGGAGAAGGCAAGGGTGGGATGATTTGAGAGAATAGCATTGAAACATGTATATTATCATATGTGAAACAGATCGCCAGTCCAGGTTCTATGCATGGGACAGGGTGCTCAGGGCTGGTGCACTGGGATGACCCTGAGGTATGGGATGGGGAGGGAGGTCGGAGGGAGGGTCAGGTTGGGGAACACATGTACACCCATGGCTGATTCCTGTGTTGTATGGCAAAAACCACCGAAATATTGTAAAGTAATTAACCTCCAATTGAAATAAATGAAAGACTTAAATATAAGCCACGAAATCATAAAACTCCTAGGAGAAAATATAGGGAAAATGTTTCTTGATATTAGTGCTGGTGACAAATTTTTGGATATGACACCAACAGAATCAGCCAGAAAACCAAAAATAAACAAGTGGGATTACATCAAACTAAACAGCTTCGGGACAGCAAAGCAAAATGAAAAGAGAATCTAGAGAATGGGAGAAAATATTTATTCTATAAACCACATATATAATAATGGTTTAATATCCAAAATATATAAGGAAGTCATACAAATCAGTAGCATAAAAACAGCTTGATTAAAAGTGGGCAGAATAATTTTTCCAAAGAAGATATACAAATGTTCAACAAGTAAATGAAAATGGTACTGAACATCAACAGGCATCAGAGAAATGCAAATCAAAACCACAGTGTATTATCACCTTACATCTGTTACATTGGTTAGCATCAAAAAGACAGATAACAAGTGCTGGGAAGGATGTGAAAAAAGGGAACCATTGTGCACTGCTAGTGGAAATGTAAATTGATAGAACTACTATAGAAAAAAGTATGGAAGTTCCTCAAATAATTAAAAAAAGAGGACTAGCTTATGATCCAGTTATAATATTTATTTGAGGTATAATTAGGTTTGACCTTTGTGGATATTCATTTTCATACAATACTTCAGGGTTTCTGTAGGCTTTTAGAGATGAAGTCAAATATGTTCTTGCCTTTCTTTCCTGATTATGCAAGGTCATGTGTGTCATCTATGGCCTCCGATTATTTGGCTAAATTTACAGAGCCCCTATTGGTTATGGAATATTTCTATATATTTGTGAGCCTTTAGGAAATAAAATACTTGGTCTCTGCCTTTGGATGCAGAGTAAAGTGAGATTATTTCAGATACTGTAATAATTCTAATTTATTATCTCTGTCTCCCAAATGAAAGTATTATAATTAATGGAAGTAAAGTGGCTTTTGCAAGGTTTTAAGAAATTTACTGAGAAAGATGAAACTAGAACATGTCTTGTGTATGTGTAGTCACAAAACCACACCTAACTGCAAGAAAGTTTCAATAATGCAAACTCTTCATATTTCCAGAAAAAACTGAACAGATTTTGGTGGTCAGCTAATAACATCTAATATACTCTGGTAGTTCAAATTAGGAGGGCAAGCTGGAGGAAACATGGAGGCAGTAGATAAAGGAAGCAGAAAGAAGGCTTGATGAAATACTCCAGGATACTTACTCACTGAGTTGCTGTGAGGGTGAGCACACCATAATAGTGGTTATTCATTCAGGCACTGGGCTGGTGCTTTTTATGCATTAACCCATTTAATGATTATTGTGAGGGTGTGCTAACACAATAGTGATTATTCATTTAGGAACTGGGTTAGCACTTTTTATGAATTATCCTTACTGTCTCTGTCTTAAACATGTGAAGAATAAGGTCCAAAGAGATTAGCTACTTACCCAGGTTCACACATTTGTAGAAATGATAGAAGATGGCTATGAAACGAGGTCCATCCAATTCCAATTACTGTGTAGTATTGAATTTTTCTTCATTTTAGTTATAATGCGGGAATGCAAGTAAATATTTGGCAATAGATTACTTCTGGTTGGGATGTTCAGAGGAGATCTGATACAGGAGGTAGGATTTGAGCTGCCCCATGAAGAATGAATGAGGTTGAAGTTGGAAGAATATATTGAGTTGCAGGCAATTCCAGGGAGAAGATGCTTCATGAGCAAAATCTGTTAAGTGAAGGTATGTTTGGGAGAGAATGAGTAAAGTATAGGGGAGCCTTGGACGAGGAGGCAGGAAAAAATGAGATTTGAATGTTAGACTAAGGAGCATGGTCTTGACCCTGTAGACAGTAAGGATAAATGAAGTACTTTGAGAAGGTGTTAATACCTCATCTTAACATATTGGCAAGGAAGAAAAACTATCTTTAATTTGAGGAAAGTTGGGAAGACTCCAACCTGATTTCTCAGCACTTATAACTTCCTTCTCCAAGTATCATATTGCTGCAATTCCACTCTTAGAGATTTATTCCTTAGTGTTATACTCTCTCTTCTCTTTTGAAATGTAAATACTCTTGGAAAGAGTACAATGTTGTCATCATCAGCTTTCACTGTGAAGGTGTTCATTAGTTCCTTTCATCCTTCAGGGCAGAGGCCTTCCCAAGAGCACAGAATACCTGAGGAGGAAGGCGGAAGCAGTGGGGATACTCTTGCCATGGAGGCTCTCCCTGCTTCTGGCTTGAAATGTGAGCCAGCTCTCAGCTCAAAATATTTGAATTACTAACCAATGAGATGGCTGTACTTATCTTGAAGAGGGGTAGACTTAGAATCATGCTTTTCTGTGTGAACAAAGGTTTCCCTTGAGAATAAGTCACCCACAGTGAGAATCCACATCCTTAGATTGGTCTCGTCTTATTCTCTCTCCAAATCAGTTCTTAATTTATTTCCTGTGAAATAACCAGAGAAATAATGATTATGTGTTTGCATGAGTATACACACATATAATCAGTATTTCCATGCTCATATGTATTTCTATTCTTGGAGGGACAGTGTTGCAAGGGTCTAATTATTTAGCTCTCGACTTGGGTGCTGAGTTGGCTGAGGATATCTCTCCATTGTCTTTGAGAGGAAATAGCTCCTCTGCTGAGGGAGATCCATCTAGCTTGGAGACAGTAGGCAGGAAGGAAAGGAGTGGCTGAGGGTGGGAGTCGGGGTGGATGGATAGTGTGAAAGGAAGAACCTTGGAGCCTTCAGCAGCAGTCAGTAGATGACCCTGGAAGAGAAGGGAAGACAGATAGCAAAAGGGCAATCAGGCGGGGGATTGGATTCTGACATGTGTCCTCAGGACTCTATTCCAGGAAATGGGGATTTGAAAGAATCACAGACAGTGCAAACCCCAAAAACTCTGTGTGGTTCCACATGAAAGCCACTCTCTGTGACAGCAGATGCCAGGCCCTAACTTTGGGTGACCTTTAAATGTGTCTCTTGAATAGTAAACTTTAATAGAAGTCTGACTTGGTTTCTTTTCCCCTCAAATAAAACATTGTTTTGTTGAGAGAATGAGAGAAGAAGAAGAGAGAGGTGAATATGATCCTCAAAACTTTTTAAGCAGACAGAGCTGGAGGACCAGGTTTGCTTTGCTAAAAATAGTTCCTCAAATGGTAACTGTGGGGAATTCCCTAATGGTCCAGTGGTTAGGACTCGGCACTTTGACTGCTTGGTCCCCAGGTTCAGTGCTTATTGGGGAGCTAAGATCTTGCAATCTTATGTGGTCGGGCAGGAAAAAAAAAGTAACTATTATTGAATATGAACATGTTAGCTGATGAGATTGAAAGAATGACATGAGAATGTTATGCACTCACAAACCAGTTCCATAGGCTCAATCTGACCATAGGTTATCTTAGTGTCCCTTTCTTTTCTTGTTACCCATTGACCATCAGAGGATAGATTACCAAAGGAATGTTGGAGCTATTTGGAGATGAATGGGGTGGAGGTGGTGGGTAGCAGGATGGGAAGGAGAGAGAGAGATGACTGGCAGTGTACCTATGAAAGGCAGGTCTTGGGACTCATGTAGCTTTTTAGCCAATCCTACCAGATGACCTGACAAGCTTCTTTTAAGTCTCAGGCTAACTGGTCTCAATCTGAGCTCACATTGTCCCAGGCTACAGATCATTTCTCAAGCCATAGGTCACTGACTCCTAATTATGGTTTTGTCCTGCCCCATGGAAGTCTCTAGAACAGCCTGGACTCCAAAACTAGTGATTCAGTCAGTTGGATACATAAGCAAACCCACCTGAAACTTGGGAGGTAGGGAATGTGGGGGTAGCAGTGATCAGATAAATGGGTGTCTGTTGGGAAGTTAATTCTTTGCCAGAACCAAGATAATATGAATTGCATTCATTTAGCCAGATTTTAATACAATGTGACCAAAATGTACCTCATGCTGTGTTGCTGGGGCACAGTTCCTCCTCTTCCAATCCATTATCCAACAGCTGTCAGAGCCATCTAGAACATTAATTGGATGATACCACATTCTACATAGAACCAGTTTTCCTAATCTCTTATTCAAGGACTTTGATCTTGCCCCTGTCTACCTCTCCAGGCTCTTTCTAAACACATTATATCTTATTTTATGCTGCTTGTAGATTCTCAGACATGTACTTTTGTTTTATGTGTCCATTTCTTTCTTTATTCAAGAAATGCCTTCCTACCTACCTCTTTTTTTCAATAATATCCTCCAAATAGCCAATTTCCTTCTTTTTTAAAATAATACCATATGTTTAACTCTTTTTTTAATTTTTAAAATAAATTTATTTATTTCAAGTGGAGGTTAATTACTTTACAATATTGTATTGGTTTTGCCATACATCAACATGAATCTGCCACAGGTATACACGTGTTCCCCATCCTGAACCCCCTTCCCTCCTCCCTCCCCATACCATCCCTCTGGGTCGTCCCAGTGCACCAGCCCCAAGCATCCAGTATCATGCATTGAACCTGGAGTGGCAGTTCGTTTCATATATGATATTATACATGTTTCAATGCCATTCTCCCAAATCATCCCACCCTCTCCCTCTCCCACAGTCCAAAAGACTGTTCTATACATCTGTGTCTTTTTTGCTGTCTTGCATACAGGGTTATCATTACCATCTTTCTAAATTCCATATATATGTGTTAGTATACTGTATTGGTGTTTTTCTTTCTGGCTTACTTCACTCTGTATAATAGGTTCCAGTTTCATCCACCTCATTAGAACTGATTCAAATGTATTCTTTTTAATGGCTGAGTAATACTCTATTGTGTATATGTACCATAGCTCTTTTTAAAACATTTAAGCATACTGATATTATTTAATTATATGTCTGTCTCCCCACCTATGTTTGCAGCACAGTTAACAATCTTAGGGGTGACCATCTGGCCTAACCTGGCCTAGAGTCCATGTTATATGAATTTGAATTGGGACTTTGAGGAAGATCCTGCCTTTGCATGGTTGGATCAGTAACATATGCTTAGGGATTACCTGAAGCTATGTTTTCTAACATATTGTTCCCCTAAATAGGGAAAACTGATTTGAAAAGAACAATAGGAGTATTAAAGCAGTCAATTCCTCAGACACAGCTATATTTCTTTAATTTCTATATCTTATAATTAAGTCACCATTTATACTTAAGCCACTCAACTGGTTTTCTGTTGCTTCCAACTAAAAGAGTTCTAACCAATACAGTCTAGGGTTTAGTAAGTAGTAGATGACATTTGTTGAACTGGACTCCAGTGGGAAGTCTTGATTTCTTCCCTAATGGAGCTTCCTACCACTCTACTTTAGGAAGAAGAAAACTAACCAATGTGAAACCCTTGGATAACAATACACAGCTCCATACCATCAAACCTCCAGGGATGCTGACAAAAGTTTGTTCAGGTCAGAGTGAGGTTAACCAGGAAATGCTTCCTGAAGGTTGCAGAACTTGACTTGTCCTCAAAGAATAGGTAGAGTTTGCCTTTGACCTATGGTGTTCCAAAAGAAAGGTTCCAGAAGGACCCCTTGCAGACCTCAAAGGCCCTAGATAAGCCTAGATGATTATGATCCTGGCAGAGATCCAAGCAACTTCAGAATCACTAAAAATAAGGATCCTCCAATTGGCTGTATCTTGAATGTGCCAAAAGGGACTTTGAACAGAAATTATCCAATGCTTAATGGGCCTAACAGTGATGAATAATGTGGGACACCTTGGAGGAGCCCTAGGAAGCTGAAGAATAAGCTGTAGTTATTATTTTATGAACCTCTCTGTGCACCTGGAGGATGACCCCAGTGATTCTTAATGTAAATGGTGGGATTAAATGACAACAGCTAGCTAGGCATTGCTAACTTTGAATTGGTATTTGTGATTTTGAAAGTTCCTGTGCAGAAGGAAAATGTCGCTCTTCTATTTCCTTTTTTCATGTCATTAGGTTTGCTAGGCCCGGTTTCCTTCATGTGACCTGAGAAGATGGCATGGAATGCTTACATGGGCACCAAATGGCTGGTTTGTTTACTGCTGTTAAATTGCATAGTCTGTGAAGGCCATTTTCTTTCCTTCTTTTCCACATGGATTTGAAACCTTAGATCTGAGAAAAAAAAAAAAAAGACCTGTTTGCCCTAGATTTGGTGGTGTCCCAGGGAAACAAAGCTTTATGCTGCTCTTCGCTCAGTAGCATGAAGATTTATTTGATGTAAAAAAAAAAGTTATGCATTTGCTCTTCTTTCAGGTTACTGCATATAAATGGAGTTACTGCATATAAAATCTTGATAATATTTTCTATTGCCCAGGAAAATTATATGTAAGCTTGTAGGTATTATAGATATACTATTAGTAGTTTATACTCACAAACCAATCCATGTTCAACTAGCTTCATATATTTAGTGTTTGTGCTAGTTATGTGTTAGACATTAGAGAAAAATAAGACAGAAATCTTTATGTGAAGAATATTCACAGAATGATAAATGCATAAAAAGAGAACATACGCGATACAGAGGAAGGATGAATGAACTTTATTAAGGAGATCAAGGAAGACTTCTCTAGAGAACTTCTGGCTGGATTTTAATGAATAAGTGGGTATTCACTGGATATACATAAGGGAGAAGGAGTGAGAAGTAATTGATGGGGCAGGATTGGCAGATCCAAAGGCAAGGGGAATAGCAATGTTTGTTACAGGAACTTTACATAATTCAGATTGTTGGAGCATGAGATGCAAAAGCTTGGGTTAGGGAAGATGAGCCTAGAAAGGCTGGCAGGAACTCACTCATGTAGTGTGTCATATACTTTATTTTTTATATGGAAAGCAGCCAGTGTTGGGGTTTAAACAAGAAAGTTAAGTAAACCAACTTGCATTCATTTATTCACTCAGGCTGTCAGCCAGTTAATAAGAATTTATTGAGTCACTGCTATGTGCCAAGTTCTCTGTCAAGCTCTGCAGGTATAATCTTTCTCTTGATGGAAGTTGGGAGGACAGGTAAGAGAAAAAACAAATATGTGATGAGTGCTCTGAAGGATAAGGGCAAAATGCTATGGGATCTAATCTAGTCTGGAGGGGTGAGGATTGAAGAAGTAGTAATAAAATATGAGTTAATGAAGCAAGTGGGGAAAGGAGGGTATCAAAGACAGAAGGAGGGATGGACACAAAATCCCCAAGGGAGAAGCTAACTAGGTTGTTTCAGGTACATGATGGTACACCAGGATGGCTGATACGTGAAAGGCCATGGGAAAGAGTAGCAGATGAGGGATTGGGTTGGTTTGATAGTCTTTATCTGTTTGTTTTGGTTGAACTAGATTGGTAGATGATTGTAGCAGCAGACTAGATGGGCTGTGAGAATGGAAACTAGAAGGAGGGAGAAAAAGAGAGCTTGCAGTAGTCTATGGGAGATGTGATGAGCTGATTTAGGACAATGGCAGTGGTAATGGTGATGGTAAGAGGATGGTGAGAGCTCTTTAGGTGATAGGGTCAATAAGACTTAATAAATGAGATCCGAGGGCTAAGAAAAAGAAAACAGGATGACTTGGCCTTCCCTGGTGGGTTAGTGGTAAAGAATCCACCGGCCACTGCAAGAAATGTGGGTTCAATCCCTGGAGGAAATAAGCAACCCACTCCAGTATTCTGGCCTGGAGAATCCCAGGGACAGAGGAGCCTGGTGCCCTATGGTCTATGGGGTTGCAAAAGAGTCCGATACAACTTAGCAAGTAAACAATGACAGCAGAGGATGACTTGGTTTTCTGCTTCATTACTGTGAAATGAAGATCACCAACCAAGATAGGAAATACAGTAAGCTGTTTCAACTCTGGCATGGCTTCCAGCTGCTGACTGTTTACATGGACCTTGAACGTCTTGTCTCACTCTGCTGCTCAGCACTTGTGCCCTATATTAAAAAACAATATACTTTTATTAAATGAAAAATAACACATGATATAGTAAAGCAGTTCAAAGAGTACATATGTGTATAAGTGAAGTGAAAGTCACTCAGTTGTGTCTGACTCTTTGCGACCCATGGAATTCTCCAGGCCAGAATACTGGAATGGGTAGCCTTTCCCTTCTCCAGGGGATCTTCCCAACTCAGGAATCAAACCAAGGTCTCCTGTGCTTTGCAGGTGGATTCTTTACCAACTGAGCTACCAGGGAAGGAAACTTAAAATACCCCTTCTCATAATTCCTAGTCCATTTCCCCAAAGGTAACCTCTGATAGTGATTCTTCCAGAAAAATATTGTATGCACCTATAAGCATCCATATGTAGTCTTTGCAAATATGAACAAGCAGAATCTTACAGACTGTTATGCACTTTGCTGCTTTTCATTGTAATATCTTGGAAATAATTCTATATCAGAACATATTTCATTCTTTTTTTGACTAATACATTGTTCCATTATATAGATATTTGTGTACATTCTATCTAGCTCTTTATTCATTCTTTAAACTGATACTTATTGAGGGACTACTATGTGCCAGACATAATCTCTGCCTCTTGAAAGTCAATTATCTAATGGGAAATATGATTATTAAATTATAGAAAAGTAGAACTGCAACCATGACATATGTTCCTGAGGTGCTTTGACAACCTGAAATAGGGTGTTTGACCTTGTCAGGGAGGCTGAGAAATGCTCTCCTGAGAAATTCATTCTTGAACTGACTACTGAAAGATGAATAGCAGTTACCAAAGTAAAGAAGGGGAAAGAATATTCTCAGCACAGTACTAAGGGTAGATGCATTTTCATTACTGATATGCAACAGAAAAATCCTTATTATCCAGATATTCATTATCTGAGTCACTGAAGTTACAAGATTTTAGTGAGGAGCAAAAGTCATTAGAGCATAACATTTTTTTTTGGCTGCTTATCATTTTTTAAAAAAAATTAAAGTGTAACTGTTGTACAATATTTTATGTTAAAGGTGTACAATATTATATGTTAAATGTATACAATATAGTGATTCACAATTTTTAAAGGTTATACCCTACTTATAGTTACTATAAAATATTGGTTATTAATATATTCCCTGTGTTGTACAATATATCCCTGTAGCTTATTTTATACATAATATTAATAGTTTGTTCTTCTTAATCCTCTGTGCCTCTCTTGCCCCCAATTCCCTGTCCCCACTGGTAGTGACTAGTCTGTTATCTATGGGTCTGTTTCTTTTTTATTATATCCACTTGTTTGTTGTATTTTTTAGATTCTACATATAAGTGACATATATTTATTTTGCTCTGACTTAGTATGATAATTTCTAGGTCTCTCCATGTCACTGCAAATGGCATTATTTCATTCTTTTTATGGCTGTGTAACATTCCAAAATGTATATATACCACATCTTCTTTATCCATTCTTTTGTTGATGGACATTTTGGCTGCTTCCATGTCTTGGCTATTGTAAGTATAAACTTTGGGGTGGATGTATCTTTTTTAATGAGAGTTTTCATCTTTTCCAGATAAACGCCCAGCAATGAGATTGCTGGATGATATGGAAACTCCATTTTTAGTTTTTTAAGGAAACTCCATACTGTTTTCCCTAGTGGCTACACAAATTTACCTTCCCACCAACAGTGTAGGAGGGTTCCCTTTCCTCTACAACCTCTCCAGCATTTATTATTTGTAGACATTTTGATGTTGACACTTCTGACTGGTGTGAGATGATACTTCATTTTTTTGTTAGTTTTGATTTGCATTTCTCTCATCTCACACACTAGTAAAGTAATGCTCAAAATTCTCCAAGCCAGGCTTCAGCAATACGTGAACCATGAACATCCAGATGTTCAAGGTGGTTTTGGAAAAGGCAGAGGAACCAGAGATCAAATTGCCAACATCCGCTGGATCATGGAAAAAGCAAGAGTTTCAGAAACATATCTACTTCTGCTTTATTGACTATGCCAAAGCCTTTGACTGTGTGGATCACAATAAACTGTCGAAAATTCTGAGAGAGATGGGAATACCAGACCACCTGACCTGCCTCTTGAGAAACCTGTATGCAGGTCAGGAAGCAACAGTTAGAACTGGACATGGAACCACAGACTGGTTTCAAATAGGAAAAGGAGTGCTTCAAGGATGTATATTGTCACCCTGCTTATTTAACTTCTGTACAGAGTACATCATGAGAAACGCTGGGCTGGAAGATGCACAAGCTGGAATCAAGATTGCCGAGAGAAATATCAATCACCTCAGATATGCAGATGACACCACCCTTATGGCCGAAAGTGAAGAGGAGCTAAAAAGCCTCTTGATGAAAGTGAAAGAGGAGAGTGAAAAAGTTGGACACAACTGAGCAACTGAACTGAATAATTAGCACCATTGAGTATCTTTTCACTTGCTTGTTGGCCATCTGTATGTTTTCTTTGGAGAAATGTCTATTCAGGTCTTCTGGCTATTTTTATTTTTGATTTGGTTGTTGGTTATATATATATATATATATATATATATATATATACACACACACACACCTGTGTGTGTGTGTATTGAGCTGTATGAGGTGCTTGTATATTTTAGAAATTAAACCTTTATCAGTCACATTATTTGCAAATATTTTCTCCCATTCTGTAGGTTCTCTTTCGATTTTGATTATGATTCCCTTTGCTGTGCAAAAGCTTTGAGGTTTTTTTAGGTCTCATTTGTTAATTCTTGCTTTTGTTTCCACTACTCTAGGAGATGGTCCAGAAAAATATAGCTATGATTTACGTCAAGAAAGTTCTGCCTATATCTTCCTATGACTAAACTTCCTACGGAGTTTTGTAGTATCTGGTCTTATATTTAGGTGTTTAATCCATTTTGAATTTATTTTTGTACATGGTGTTAGAGAATGTTCTAATTTCATTCTTTTACATGATGCTGCACTGTTTTCTCAGGACCACTTATTGAAGAGGCTGTCTTTTCTTCATTATATAGTCTTCCGTCCTTTGTCATAGATAAATCAACCATAAATGTGTGGGCTTCTTTCTGGGCTCTCTATTCTGTTCCATTGATCTATGTGTCTATTTTTATTCCTGTACCATACTCTTTTGATTTATATAGCTTTGTAGTATAGTCTGAAGGCAGGATGTGCAATTCCTCCAGCTCCTAACACTTGTACCTCCCTCTTTTTCTTTCTTAATATTGTTTTTGATATTCAAGGTCTTTCGTGTTTCCATACAAATTTCAGAATTATTTGTTCTCTAGTTCTGTGAAAAATGCCAAACCAAGAATATAGAAAATCTTTCCATCTGTCTGTATTAACTTCAATTTACTTATTCAGTGTTTTATAGTTTTCTGAGTATAGTTATTTTACCTCCTTAGTCAGGTTTATTCCTAGGTATTTTATTCTTTTTGATATGGTGGTACATGGGATTTTTCCCTTAATTTCTTTTTTTTGATAGTTTGTTGCTAGTATATAGAAATGCAACAGAGTTCTGTATATTAATTTTATATTCTGTACCCTTTACTAAATCCACTGAACTCTAATAGTTTTTTGGTAATCTTTAGGATTTTCTATATATAGGATCATGTCATCTGCAAACAGTGAGTTTCATTCTTTAGTGAATTGATCACTTGGAAAATTCTACTTAATACTGCTCCCTATTTTATACTGGTTCCTATCATTGCACATCATATAAATGTCTTTAGCAGTTTCTATTAGGTTGGTGCAAAAGTAATTGCGATTTTTGCATTGTTGAAATTTGCTGTTTGATTTCAGAATACATTCTTAAATAAACGTGGTTATCATTTTAATGCACACTTCTTGCTTTATGTTTTTTGCTAATGACTTAATCCTTGCTCTTTCTTTTATATTTATTTTAGACTATGGATATGATGTTAGACAAATAGTAAATTTGAGCAGTTTTCTTACTTGAGTTCAAAAGGTGTTGTAAAGCAGCAGAGACAACTCCTAACATTAACAATGCATTTGGCCCAGTAACTGGTAATAAACGTACAGTGCAGTGCTGTTTCAAGAAGTTTTGCAAAGGAGACAAGAACCTTGAAGATGAGGAGTGTAGTGGCCAGCCATTGGAAGTATCTGTTCAATTCAGTCGCTCAGTCGTGTCTGACACTTTGCAACCCCATGAATCGCCGCACGCCAGGCCTCCCTGTCCATCACCAACTCCCGGAGTTCACTCAAACTCACATCCATCGAGTCAATGATGCCATCCAGCCATCTCATCCTCTGTCATCCCCTTCTCCTCCTGCCCTCAATCCCTCCCAGGATCAGAGTCTTTTCCAATGGGTCAACTCTTCGCATGAGGTGGCCAAAGTACTGGAGCTTCAGCTTTAGCATCATTCCTTCCAAAGAAATCCCAGGGCTGATCTCCTTCAGAATGGACTGGCTGGATCTCCTTGCAGTCCAAGGGACTCTCAAGAGTCTTCTCCAATACCACAGTTCAAAAACATCAATTCTTTGGCTCTCAGCCTTCTTCACAGTCCAACTCTCACATCCATACATGACTACTGGAAAAACCATAGCCTTGACTAGACGGGCCTTAGTTGGCAAAGTAATGTCTCTGCTTTTGAATATGCTATCTAGGTTGGTCATAACTTGGAAATATACAAAGACTAATTGAGAGCATCATCGAAGCTGATCCTCTTACAACTATGCAAGGAGTTGCCAAAGAACTCAGTGTTGACATTTCTATGGTCATTTGGCATTTGAAGCAAATTGGAATGGTGAAAAAGCTGGATAAGTGGATGCCTTGTGAGCTGACCAGAAATTTAAAAAATCATCATTTTGAAGTGTCATCTACTCTTACTCTATGCAACAACAACAAATCATTTCTTGATCAGATTGTGACGTGTGATGAAAAGTGGATTGTATATGATAACTGGTGACAACAAGCTCAGTGGTTGGACCGAAAAGAAGCTCCAAAGCATTTTCCCAGACCAAACTTGCACCAAGAAAACGTCATGGTCACTGTTTGGTAGTCTGCTGCTGGTCTGATTGACTACAGCTTTCTGAATCCCAGTGAAACCATTACATCTGAGAAGTATGCTCAGCAAATTGATGAGATGCACTGAAAACTGCAACACCTGCAGCTGGCATTGGTCAGCAGAAAGGGCCCAGTTCTTTCCCAAGACAATGCCCAACCACAAGTCATACAACCAAAGCTTCAAAAGTTGAGCAAATTGGGCTGTGAAGTTTTGCCTCTTCTGCTGTATTCACCTGACCTCTTGCCAACCGACTACTACTTCTTTAAGCATCTAGACAACTTTTTGTAGGGAAAATGCTTCCATAACCAGCAGGATGCAGAAAATGCTTTCCAAGAGTTCATCAAATCCTGAAGCACATATTTTTACACTACAGGTATAAACAAACGTATTTCTCATTGGCAAAAATGTGTTGATTGTAATGGTTCCTATTTTGATTAATAAAGGTGTGTTTGAGCCTAGTTATAGTGACTTCCCTGGTGGCTTAGATGGTAAAAGCATCTGCCTACAATGCGGGAGACCCAGGTTCAGTCCCTGGGTTGGGAAGATCCCCTGGAGAAGGAAATGGCAACCTGCTCCAGTACTCTTGCCTGGAAAATCCCATGGACAGAGGAGCCTGGTAGGCTACGGTCAATTGGGTTGCAGAGGGTCGGACATGACTGAGTGCCTTCACTTTCACTTTTCATAATGATTTAAAATCCACAGCCTGAAACCGCAATTACTTTTGCACCACTTTTGTCTTTTTGTAAGTACAGATCAATCACAAAGTGAAATTTCAAATTTTGTAAAAGATACAAAATTTGATGAAGTTGTTGAAAGTAGAGATTTGGTTGACTTTTACAAAGCCATTGACAGGTAAGGACTTGGCAAAGTTTATTTTTGAGGAAAAGAACAAATGCATGAAAATAGGGAAAATTGAGGTAATCATAAAGCTTATTGTTTATGATCCTGTTGTAAAATAAGAAAGATGCCTGTTGCAATATCATGCCTTTTTTTTTTTTAGAAAAGTCACAGCAAGGAAATCTGCAACTAGTATTTGAAAATTACATTGTAATTTTCATGTATAGTTGCATGAAATCTTTCTTTTTTTTTTAAAAAAATGAGCAGATTCAGTTTTCCTTAATTTTTAAAAAATAAAATTCCAATTAAACTTAATGAAAGTCTATGATAATCTGGCTCTCATTTTAAGTATTGGGTTGGCTGAAAAGCTCATTTGATTTTTTTCTTGTAGGCTGCTAAGAAAAGCCTGATAGAACTTTTTGGCCAATCCAATAGCTTTCCTTTAAGTGGCCCCTTTTCCAGTAGTGATTATTCTTGGATACATAGAATTTCTCTATTGTTCACTTAGCCTCCCCAGAGGTGGGACCAATTTGCATTTCTACCAACAGTATGTGAGAGTGTATGAGAGTGCCTGTTACTTCTTATCTTGGTGAGCTTTTGAATTATTGAGAATCTGATGGGTGAAAAAGGCACCTTCATAGCTGTCTTTATTTGCATTTCATTAATCATGAATAAGGTCAAGCATCATTTCAAATGTTTAATGGCCATTTATGTTTCATTTTCTGAGAAATGCCTGCTAATATTCTTTGCCCCTTTTTCTTTGGGGGCTGTTCATCCTTTAGTCATTGATTTTTACAATCTTATTGTGAATGAAGAGACAGTCGTTTGTTTGTCATATATGCTGCAAACACTCTTCCAATCTGTCTTTTGTTTTTGGCATAGGCAATAAAAAAAAGCCTTACATTTGTTTGGAGTCAGTTTTATTTGTCTTTTTCTTTTTGGATTCTGAGATTTGTATTCCGTTTTGAAAGTACTTCTAGCTTCAAGTTTATGAATTAGTCTCCTTGTGTTTTTACCTAGCAATTTTATGGTTTTGTTTTTTTATTGTCAAAATATTTAATCCAGAGAGGATTTATTTTAATAAATGCAGAAGAAATTCAGCCTTTTCCTGAAATGGTCACATATTCCCAACATATTAATTGAATTATACATATCTTTGCTGATGTGAAATGTCATCTTTGTCAAACACTGAACCTTCATATGCATATTAGTCTAATTCTGAACTGTACTGTATTCCATTGATTTACCTGTTTTTTCTACTTTATTAAATTCTTTTAATCTTTGCAGCTTCACAGTGCTCTTAATTTTGTTCTATGCTTCTTTCAAAATGTTCCTTGCTATTCTTGATTATATTTTGTCTTAGATGACAGAAACGTGTTAAGATCTACTCCTACTACCATGGGTTTTTAGGGATTTCTCCTTGCATTTTATGTAGTTTATGTTCTGTGTATTCTGATTCTGTTATTTGGTGTATGAATATTTATGGCAGTTATATCCTTATTGTGGATGGTGTCCTTTATCAAAACACTTTTTTCCTTGAATTCAATCTTCTCTGTTATTAATATCATAACCTCTGCTTTCTTCTTTCATCATTTTTATGGTATGTAATATGTTTCCTAGTTCAGTAATGCTGTTTTGGTTTTCAATTTGTTTTCTTAGCTCTGTAGTCTCCCTTTTCATCTCATTCTTATTATTCCATTGTTTTATCATTTGTCTTTGATGTCTTGTTTCAATGACTCTATGTGCTCTGGAAATACTTCTTTTCTTTAGTGGGAATGTTTTCTTCAAGCACAGATTCATCATCTGTATTTCCTTCTCTCCCTCCTTTCCCTTGCTTTCCCCCACCCCATCTCTTTCCTATAGTATTTTTGCAGAGTTTTTTATTCTACACAATTTCATTGTATTCATGTTTAACTTAAAAGACTTCTTGGAGATGTTCTGTATATAGTGTGATGATTTCCTCTGCATAACAATGACTGGGAACCACTGACCCAGGTGGCAGAACCATTTATTCCACGTTGATGTCTCCAGCTCCAGGTTGTCATCTAAATCAAGATGAAGCCTAGGATCTTCCCTTTCAAAAAGTACTTTAGTGCCAGAAATCAACTTTTCCCACTCTATTCTTCCATCTTAGACCTTAGAGATAAAGCATACAAACCTTTGGGTTTTGGCCACAGCACTACTTTCTTGCATACTTGGAGGGGGAAATTCATCAGGTCATGTCTACGCACCTCTTCTTTCTGAGCCCCTAACTACTCCAGTTTCATCGTACTTAATTGCTTGTTTGTTTTCTGTTCTGTCCAGTCTCAGTTGTTGACAGAAAAAAGTGATCTGTGGGTGATGAGGAGTGTTTTGTCTTTTCACTCCTGTGTCTGCCTTAGCCCGCAAAACCCAGAATGAAGCCTTACTGACTCTCCTGCTGTTTCCTCTGTACATTGGCCAGATTCAGAGCTGGTAAGGATTGACTTCTCTTCTTGAGAGAGATTCCAGATCTTTTCCTTTCAATGTACTTTCATGATTTTTATACACTCACATTCTTTCCACTGTACTAATTCATGGGAGAAAGGAGCTTGGTGAGAGCTGTATTAATTCTGAGAATCTTCCATTTCTCACTTCTGTTAGCTTCAGTTTTATTGTGGCATGAATGTGTGCCTTTGTTTTGTTTGCTGCTTATTTTATGTTTATTATTGTTGTTTTCATGAAATATTGGGAACAGATTTTGTGTGAACAAGCCTAACTCCACCACCTTATCCTTAGAGTTTGTTTGTGTTGTTTTTATTTTTCTATCTAGCTTCATTTCTAATAATGAAGTGCTATAATTCTTGGTTCTTTGTCTTCACCCTTTCCCGTGGTCCAGGGTAGTTAAAAGCCTATGTTACCTAATCTGTGATGTGGTTTAGGGTATTTACTCCAATGCAAGGATGGCCTTGATATGTGAGAATTAGCTGCTAGAAATTCAGTTAATAGTATAGGCAATGCAGTTTATTTTTCTGTTATTGGACATGGAAATAGCTTATTGTCCTATTGTCTAAATCAGGGGTCCCCAACCTTGAGAATAAAACGCCTGATGATCTGAGGTGGAACTGTGTAATAATAGAAATAAAATGCACAGTAAATGTAATGCACTTGAATCATTCTGAAACCACATGCCTCCCCCATCCATGGAAAAATTGTCTTCCATAAAACTGGTCCCTGGTGCCACAAAGGTTGGTGACCATTGGTCTAAATGATACAGTGTCAGGATGTAAGACACAGAATATTTCAGGCAATATCCTATCTTCTCAAGACAGACTAAATCTCAAAGGTTTCATTTGAGAAAATGTGAGAATTCAGCTGACAGTGCTGAGCTGCATAGTTCAGAGCTGCCCAGAAAGCAGTTAGGACAGGCCACCTCCCTCTTTCATATCACCTGCTCTGTATGATACTGGGTGGTGATATTGGTTTGGTCATCTGGTGTCAATGTTAATGCTTCTTGGTGTCTGGTGACCAAAAGGTCAAAAGCTGGCCAATAGTCAGCTATTTAGTTTGCTTTTTCTTTCAACAAATGTTGATGAGGTGCTTGCTATATATGTTAGACACTGTTCTAGACACTAGAACTAGAGCAGTTGTATTGAAGAGACACATCTCCTGCTCTTCTGGAGCTTCTCATCTAGTAGAGGAGATGGACTAAATCAGACAAATAATCTAAAAACCCCATATTTTTATTAGGTAGTGGTAAGTTCCAGGAAGCAAATAAAGGCAACTAGATTGATAGAGCCGAATGAGATCAGGGCTCCCTTGGAGAAAATGGTCAGGTCAGTCTCTTTGAGCATGACTTGTTTGGGTGGCTGGGGTGGCATGTGAGGAAGGGGTGGGGAACTGCTCATTGAAGCTGCTCTATGGGAAAGGAATCAACAAATAAACGTAAGTTTGTGAAAAGCTGCATGCTATGTTTCTCATGGAGATTCTCGATGCAGATTAGTATAAGAAAAACTCTTGGAAGTCCTGCAGGAAAGAAATCAGTTAATTTTGCGCATCTCAGTGTCTCTTAGATATATTTGATGACTTTTTTTTAATGTGTAATGCCTATCCCAGGGAAGGAGGAGTGTTTTGGAAAGCAGGGGACAATGTGTGACAGGGCAGCCACATAGGTCTCAGATATAGCTCTGTCTGTTTTTAACTGAAGCCCATTTACTTAGAGCCCATAATGACAGGAATGTCTGTGCTGGACTGTCCCCTTCTGATTATCTTGTCACCAACCCACTTTATGGAAAAAGAAATTGTAAGAAAACATTTCTGTTTAATAAAGATAGGTAATATAAAAACATTCAGAATTGTTTGAATTAAAACCAACAGCTATGTGGTTGTGGAATTCTTGAGGCTAGAATAATTTAGCCCTGGCTCCTGTCAGTGATATGATGTAGACTTGCGCTACTGACCATTGAAATGTTCAGGAGCCTCTGAGGCCCAGCAAAGTTGTGGGGACTCAAGGAGTCATTCAGTTAATTGTTCACTAGTCCAGACTTTTTTCAGATAGAAAAATAAATCACATTTGAGAAATATACTCCACACTGGAGGTTGAATCTAAATTCTTAATTTAGATCTTCTTAATCTGTATTTAACCAGAAATTGCAAATGACCCTAAGCCCTCACCTTCCATTATCTATTCCATGAAGCTTTCAAAAGCCACCACTAAGTGGGTGGGTCATGTGATAGCGACTTTCAGCCATAGTCCTGAGTTTCTCTGCTTAAATGGGTGGAAGCTTTTTAAAAAATTATTCATTTTTTTGGATGGCTTGTGAAATCTTAGTTCCCTACCAGGGGTTGAATGCAGGCCACAGCAGTAAAAGCTCTTGAGTTTTCACCCCTGAACCACCAGAGAATTCCAGGAAGCATTTTAAAAACTACACTAGATAATATATAAACTGGGTTGATGGGGAGAAGGAAACCTGTAGTGCTGAAACTTCTTCCCAAATTCCTGTGCATCTACTCAAATATATTTCTGTAGTCCTGGCTGTTGTTTTCATGTTTTACTTTATGAACAGTCAAGTACTTTTCAAATGTTGAATTCTTGGAAGATTTATTCCTTGGAATGTCAGCCCAGTTTCAGAAGCATCAGTTTAATCCCAGTGTATGGATGTGAGGGCTGAACCATAAAGAAGCCTGAGTACCAAAGAATTGATGCTTTTGAACTGTGGTGTTGGAGAAGACTCTTGAGAGTCCCTTAGACAGCAAAGAGATCAAACCAGTCAATCCTAAAGGAAATCATTCCTAAATATTCATTGGAAGGACTGATACTGAAGCTCCACTACTTTGGCCACCTGATGTGAAGAGCCAACTCATTGGAAAAGACCCTGAGGCTGGGAAAGATTGATGGCAGGAGGAGAAGGGGACAACAGAGGATGAGATGGTTGGATGGCATCACTGACTCAATAGACATGAGTTTGAGCAAACTCTGGGAGATACTGAAGGACAGGGAGGCCTGGCATGCTGCAGTCCATGGAGTCACGGACTGTCAGAGACAATAGAGTGACTGAATAACAATAAAGCTTTATTATTCATGACAGCCACTTGGGGGTGATGGGTATAACTGCAGTTTCAAGGTGTTTCCCTTATTAAGAATCTGATTCAGTAGACTGGGGATATGGCTCAGCAATCTGCTTTTATAACAACTCCCCAGGCGATTTTGATGCAGTGGTCCATGGATCACAATAAAGTAAACATTAGTTTGGTTCAGAGCTCTCCCATCCATTGCCTAGTAGCCTATGCTCCTTAATTCCATTCAACTTTAGGTCTCATTTCTGGAGCTGCTGTTGAGAACCATCTGGTTCACCAACACTGGCACCTATGCTACAAATTGCCAGCATTGTTTCTTCCATGGTGAGCTTGCTTCTTCCATGGAACTGTAAAATAGGAAAGCTATGTCAAGGTTTCTCTTTTAAAAAAAGTATTGAAGTATGGTTGATTTGCAGTTTTATGTTAATTTCTACTCTATAGCACAGTGACTCAGTTATACATATATTTCCTTTTTTAATATTCTTTTCCATTATGCTTTAATCTCAGGATATCAAATATATTTCCCTGTGCTAGACAGTAGTACCTCATTGTTTATCCATGTTATATATAATAGTTTGCATCTACTAGTCCCAAATTCCCAAGTCATCCCTCCCCCACCCCTGTCCCCCTTGGCAAACACAAGTCTGTTCTTCATGTCAAAGCTTCCTTAATGGATCTCTTATTTTTGGAGCCAAGAGGTCTTTCTCCCTGTACTCCCATATAATAAATCTTCCAAAGGAGACAAAGTCACAGCACACTTCAACAATTTTCTTGAGAGCCTACTAGATTCAAGGCCAAGGATGATGTTTTATGCTTTCAAAGCAGAATTATTAATGAAGCCTTTAAGACCTTTATAACAGGAAAAAAATTTCAAAAGGAGCCACCCTCAGGGGTTCAGAATCCAACTTCAGAATAAAGATTGAAAGATCCCTCCCCAAACCTCCAACAGCGTGCTTGGTAATTTCTTTGATATTGCAAAAATAAAATTGTGCCTGTACATAAAACATCATTTAATATTCTGGGCAATTTATTTTTAAAGAGGAACTGTCAGTCTTTTGACAAGCTTCAAACTTAACTTACTTTCACAAACATCAAAGTCGAGCATCAGGTTTATCTCATCAATCTTTGTAGCTTTGCAGCCAGGGAAAGAACTAGCTAACATTATCTTAGGGTCATGAAAATATTAGTTTAGTGAATCAGTAGACACAAGAATCTGTCTCTTGTTTGGTATTTTATTTTAGCAGCTGAACATAGGCTATGATATTCAAATATTGTTACAGTATCTTAAAATTTTAATATTGTAGGAAGTCCAGAGTTTTGTGATGGGGCATACATGAATATTATTTCCATAGTCTAAGAAACTCCAAATATCAAAAAAGGACTCTTCTTAACCAGATGTCAGTGATAACTCATAGGTTGAAAAGTGGACTGGCTGCACCTTGCTTCACTTTTTATGTAATCTCTGTTCTTCCGGCAACCACTGGACAAAGGATAGCACTAGCCATTCCATGTAGAGTTTTCATGCAGATTTTCTCCTTCTGTTAGGCAGTTACTCGTCACTGCTTGCCCTGTGTAATCAGTGTGTTTCTAAGGGAATATGGGTAATTGACCATAGGTACAATACTTGGATTAAGATATCTATTTTCCTTGCTTTAAGATGGAAAACAGGATTTATCACATACTGAGTCTGAATTTGTGGTGGTAATTCTATCCCTTTTGTTCAGGTGTGTGTGTGTGTGCATGTATGTGTTTATACACAGATATTGTTCTCAGTCTCTAAAGTGTTCTTAAATAGATTATTTCATCTTCCTCAATTAAGATACCAGACAGGTAGATGACTCATGCTCATATAACGAGCTCCCTGGTTTTACTGATTAGTTTGGAATTATTTTGGAGAAAATATTGAGCATCTTAGGAATCAGATTTGAGGTTCTGATTGTACCTTCTCTTCCATCCATTATGTCTGTAATGTATTTTGCACTAAAAAGTAGAAACAGCATGTATTAAGTGCCGGGCCTTCTGTTACATTGTTTCACATATATTGCCTCACTTTTAGTTATCATTTATGATATCATTTATAATCATTTTACCATTTATGCTCCATTTTGTGTACAAGCTACTCTACCATGCCCTAGGATGGGCACTGTGTTGGTGAAACTAAAGTTATATAAAATGAATGAAAGGCTCAGGTTGAAAGTTAAAAGGTAACGTGTCAAAAAGTGTGGGTGCACTTAAGTGGACCAGGTATGAGTGTTGGGCAGTGTTGGTGTTCAAGAGGATTATTATGTGAGCCTTCATTTAAAGGAAATATGTGATTTTACACTTCCTGTTTGTTTTATCTTCTAACTTATCTTCACTCATATCACCTACCCCCAGGGCTTTATAAATTTGGATTTTCGTATAGTGGAGTTTTTATTATGAAATATAAAATAGCACTCAAGGGAGCTTAGTTGGGTTCTCTGTGATGACCTAGAGGAGTGGGCTAGGTGGCAGAAGGGAGGTTCAAGAGGGAGGAGATATATGTATACATATAGCTGATTCACTTTATTATACAGCAGAAACTAACATAACATTGTAAAGTAATTATTTTCCAGTAAAAAACAAATATTGAATCAAGATGTACCAATGAAACCAACAGAATGTTATATGTCAATCATACCTCAATTAAAAAATCCAAAAAACAAAATAGAATAAGTAGGCCATGCAAAACCCAGATAGGGACATTTGTAAGGCAGAAATAGGACTTGGTATTTGGACCATTTTTATGACAGGATAGGGTGGTCGTATCATTTTGTTTTAGTGCCGAATGGATGTTTTCCCCACGACAAAAACTGGAGTTTGTGATTAGAAGTTAGTAGTCTGCAAACTGAAACCCAACTGGGTTGCCGAGAGGCAGGCAGCTGCAAAGGAAAGCTCAGGCAATTATGCCTTTGCAAGAAGAATAAAAGCTTTCCCTAGCTGTTCAGGATTGTATAATCAAATCTCTGTCTGTCAATTGCTAGAGTCAGATCATGGGAGTTTGTCTATGATGACATAATCTGAAACCCAGGACGTGCAAAACCCATTAAAAAGAATACTTGGGAAAACGAGCCTGGTATACTGTATAGACTTTGAAATTGCTTTTCATAGGTTATCTCCAAATAATCAGATCTAGGGAGGAGAGGAGCCAAGCGTGAAGTGACAGGTATTTCACTAAAGAAAACAGGCATTTCCATCTCATTGTTTCTTCCCTGTAATAATGGGGATAATAGTCATATTAAAAAGAAAATCTAGCCGGAGATCTCCCCTCTACCACTTGCAAATGGGAAAACAGTAGGCGATTTTCCCTAAAGCCTCCACCTTTGTCCAAAGTTCGAAATGTAGCACCTCCTCCTCCTCTGTCATTCCTCAAACCGATTTTATTCAACTGGCTGTTGTGTTTGGGTTGATGTTGATTTTCTTCCCTTCTTTGGGTTTTGTTACCTGTGCAATAGAGACTCAAGAAAGGCCTATAGATAAGATGAGACCTGGACCATTTCTCATCTCATCAGAAGATGAACACATTTATGCTAATAAATGTGTGCACAAGACAGCCAAGCGCTCTATCCCATAACTTATATCACTGGCTCTCCTGCACTAAGGAAATCGTTATCTACAATGTATAGAGCTCACTCTCTCAGTCTAAACAAAACTTTTATGGTAGCCATATTGGCAAAAGACTACTGACATAAACTTTATGTGGGGATAAAAATATGCTTGGAGGGGGTGTAAATTTTATATGGATATATAGATTTGAGAATTCAAACCTGACAAATTGATGGAATGGCCAGGGAGACCTGAATTTTATTTTTTTAAAAGGTGATAAAAATAACCTAAGGGCTGTAGACTGAGATAAAAATAAATGCACAACATAATGTATTTGATTTAATTTATGATGTCTTTCCTGTGGCTATTCTTAACCGACTGGAAGGAAGTGGGGCTATGATGGCCTCACTTTCTGCCAGCAGAAGTGGTGTGGATGTGTGTATAAGAGGCATTGGGGAAACACTGCCCAGATCCTCCATCCATTGAGAACTCATTGCTCAGCCACTTGGGGGTGAGGTTAGTTTAGAGCCTCCAGCTGTCAGCCTTTGAAGCTGTGCTTCAGCTGCAGAGGGTCATGTCACCTGGGAGCATCCTGTAGCCAATGACAGATGTGGGAATAAAAGGCCCACCATCTCAGCCCACTTGGAACAACACTGAAGGGCCATTCTAGTTCAGAACTCCCATGGAACCAGCCCAGTCTGCCCTTGAATGTGCCTTATAGCTTTCTTTCCCCTTTTATTCCTTTCTGCTTCCTTTCCTTTCCTTCTATAAGTGTCGCTACCACACAGTGAAAGTCTCTCAGTCATGTCCGAGTCTTTACAACCCGATGGACTGTAGCCCGCCAGGTTCCTCTGTCAATGGGATTCTCCAGGCAAGAATACTAGAGTGGGTTGCCATGCCCTCCTCCAGGGGATCATCCTGACCCAGGGATTGAACTAGTGTCTCCTGCATTGGCAAGTGAGTTCTTTACCACTGAGCCATCAGGGATATTATATGTTAAAACTCTACCTAAAAGTTCACGCTTTTCTTTTGATTTAAAAAGAAAGCAAAATGTTTTTGTAGGCCTCAGGCCCTGTGCCTATTGTGACTAATGGAAGAGGCCACCCCAACCCCCACCCTTGTGAGAGGAGGCACTGGTGTGCAGAGCACAGTACAAGATGATGAAGCCTGGGAAGACCGCTTTTGTTGCTCTCTCTTCCAACCTTAGATCACCCGTTTCCGCAACTGTCTCCCACTTTCCAGGGAAACCAACTGACTGCTGGCCCTTCTTTGGGAAAGGACCGCTGGGAATAAGATGCAAATGATGAATACAGCTGAGGTTTAATTATTTTCACTCTATAGGAGGGTAGCAGTGGAGGCCTTCTTTGAATGACAGCCCAGTTCTTGTTTCTGATTGTGTCATTTCCTTTCTGCTCTCTATCTGGAGACCAGTGTTTTCTGGAAGGCCTTTATTGCCGAGACCTTGTCATAAACAGAGTTATTAGGCAGACAATGGGAGGTGAAGAGAACTCAGGAAGGGGAAAATGGAGGGGGTCAATGAGTGTTAATTTCAAACAAGCATCTTTGCCAAAATGAAATAATTACTGTATCTAGATAAAGCAGACGAAGTTGGAACAAGCAAATGTTCTTGGCAGGAAGTCGATCACACACTGCACAATTCAATTTATGGGCAGCTACAGACAGCTTTAAAATATTTTTCTGCCTTAATGTGATGTTGAATTATTGAGCCCTTTTTTGTTAAACATTTATTAACAATCCAAAAATACCAATAAGTGGATCACCAATTGATTTGTCTTATTCTAAAATAACCCCTGTCAACTTCATCTTTCAGAATCGTCATTCCTGAATTTCTCAGAACATTGGAGGAGCTAGGCTTCTTTCCTGTCATCCACTACTAGGGAGTCTGACTTGCCCATTTCTAATAGAGCTGCCATCTCAACGGTGACCTTGAAAGAATTTACAAGCAGCAATGAGATATTTCAGTCTCTTATTCTAAAAACAAAATTTCACCCTTGATTCTCATAGTCCTATTCCTTTTTAGTTTTTTCTTCTTATCCTAATTTATAAGTAGATAGCATTCTTTGTCTCCACTTTCACACCTCTATTCCCTCTTCATGCTACAGTAAACTGTCTTCTGCTGCCATTATCCACAAAAACTACTCTTGTCAAGGTCAGCATTCTCACTGGGCAATGCCATCCACTCATCACCTATGTGCTGATGATTCCCAGATGATGTTTTCACCCCAGTGTCTCCCTGAAATGTCAGGATTATCTATTCAATGGCCTGCCAGCAACTCCAACTGGATGTCTCATAGACAATTCAAACTCTTTATGTCCAAAACAGAACTCATCATTTTCTACCTCACACACATCCTTTCTTTTGATGTCTCTATTTTGTCACCCAGTTGAAAAGTCCTAACTCATTCCTTTATTTCGCCATACCTCTAATAAACCATTATGTCTAGTTGACTCTCTCTTAAACATTCCTGGCATTTGTCCTTTCTTTTCTTTTAACTTTTGGACTATAAAAATAGTTTTCAAATTGACCTCTGATCTTCTCTCTTCCAATCCATTCTCCACACTGCCACCAGCAAGATTTTTCTATAAGAAAATCTGACCATGTTAATTCTGTGGCTTAAACACTGTAAAACCGCCTCATTACCTACCGAATAATGCTCAACCTCCTCATTATGGCATGTAAGGCCTCTGGATCTTATCCTGCCTATTTTTTCAGGCTTAGCTTGGAAATGCTGTTCATTCCTTCCCTATACTCTGCCATTTTTTGCTTTTATATTTTGTGTATACTATCCATTTTGTCAAGATTGCCTTTCTGTGCTTATACCTTCCTGGCCTGTATAATTGGACATAGCTTTGAGCTCACCTTATATTTATCTTCTTTAGAAAATAGTCCTTGTCTGCCCTTCCCACTCCCAGGGTAGGTTAATACCTCCTTTTTGCGGTCCCGTAATAATTTGTGCACATACCTCTCATTTGATTGCAGTTCCTTATTTATATCTCTGCTTTTCCATTAGACTGTGTGGCCCCTAAGGTTAGGGGCTACGTTTTCCTTGCTCACAGCTCTATCTCTAGCCATGAAAAAGAATGCAAGAAATGCTCAGGAGGCAATGGCATGTTGAAAACGCACACTTATAATTTAAAGCAGTGAACTATTTGTAAAGTTATTTCCCGTTTACTTGAATCAGTAAAGTTGGATTCAAGACAAACAACTATCCAAAAGGGAGGCATTGTAGCACAGTGGGAAAGAATTTAGGCTTTAGAGTCATGCAGATGTATTCAGAGTTCCTGATTTCACCACTCACTAGCTGTATGCTCTTGGGCAAGTCACTTAACCTTTCAAAGTGTTATCCCTCCCCATCTAAGTGGAAATAATCATTGTTCCTACCTCATAGGGTTTTATGAGGATCAAATGGGATAGATAATTATGCAAAACACAACATTCTTTGCATGTAAGTGCCCAATAGGTATTATTGTTATGATTATTACTATTAAAATAGTTATTATCATCCCTCATCTTTTTTCCTATTTGCCTTTTCCTCTTCATGCTTGGAGTAGATCATCAAATACTAAATGTAAAGCACTTAGAACAATTCCCAGCACAGATTTAAGCATTCTAAAAGTTTTACCTATGATAATTATTATCTCAAAGCAACACTGTCTTCTATATCTGCTGGTTCACACATGGGATAGAAGCAGAGATGCTTTCTCTGCTGGTTCACACATGGGATAGAAGCAGAGATGCTTTCTTTTCTTCTTTTTTTAAAAGAAGAGTTTCTTTGGATTAAAAAAAAATTCTCTCTTTTGCTTCAGGCTGGAATAAAGTTGTCAACTTCTCATGTTCATGTTAACAAAGTCTAAACTATAAACTATTCTGAATCAAATGCTGAGAGAGGAACATCCCCCCCCCAAAAAAAAATTAAGAAATGATAGCACATTGGAAATTCAAAGCAAAATTATCTTTATGTTCCTGGAGAGGTTTTTAAAAGTCTGTTTTATTTATTCACTAAACAGGTTTTGATTACCTATCATAGGTCAGGCATCATGCTGAGAAGTGCCCTCAGGGAGCTTAGAGTTTATAACACTGACTTACTAAATAGAGAATTCAGTTATGGCCCCAGATTTGAGAGCTATTCTAAAGTAAACACAGAGATGTATAGTCCCAGGAAATGAAGATAAAATAGACAGTTTAAACCTAGGTTTAGCTTGCGATGAACATTGAATGTGGCCTTGAAAAGTCCTATGGAAATTGATTATCCGTCCCTGCTGATTGACATTGCCATTTCAGAGCTACTTTGTCTTCATTTCCCATTGATCTTCAGTGGACAGAGTTTTTCTTTCTTCCTTTTTTTTTTTTTTAAAGATTGACTAAAATCTAACTTCATCAGGAGTATTTAAAATGTCATCTGGCCAAAGAACATGTTAAGGAAAATAAGTAGATGAAGTCCTGTTTTGCATTACACTTGGCCACCCCTTATGGTCTTCCCCCACTCCTCCATCACTGTTTGTCACTCATTAATTTCATTTCTTCTTTTCACTGGAGTTATCAGGTACATGGTATACTCCATGCTTACTCAGTTGAATGGTATAGGATATGCTTAGTTCTAAGCTGATTCTGTTGCTGTCTCAGCAAAAACTTTAAGGAAAAAAAATACTTCTTGGCTCATTGGCCTCTTGAGAATGAAAGAAATGGACCTAATTATCTAAAATTTGAGTTTCCATAACAACTCTTACCATTATGGCTAGTGGTCCAGCTCCCTGAGGGGATTGTATGACTGTAAGGTGAGGTTCTAGGCCACGAGCAAGGCGAACACACTCAGGCTACATGAAACTAAAGGAGATATTTGTGAAGGACATCAGGGACTCATATGATTCAAAGGAGGCTGGGAAACCTAGTTTGCAAAGAGCAGAAACTGAAGATGCTATAGTGAATGTACAAACACTGTATCACGGTGAAAATTACCTGGTTAGGACACTGCTGCTGTCGCCACAACTTTTGCCACACTTGTTAAATTTTATGTCCTTGCTGCTTGTATGAAAAAATGTAAACTCCTGATGGGACATTGTATTGGTTGAATTTGTCACATGAGTGCTCCTTGGCTCTATCAGGGGCTGGTAGAAAAAGGATCCGGACTCGTAGATATTCATAATGAGAGGCAGGGAGAGAGAAATGAAGCTAGGAATTATTATTTTTTGATATTTCTTTTTTAAAAAAATTTATTTTACTTAACAATACTGTATTGGTTTTGCCATACATCAACATGAATCCACCACGGGTGTACATGAGTTCCCAATCCTGAACCCCTCTCCCACCTTCCTCCCCATATGATCTCTCTGGGTCATCCCAGTGCACCAGCCGCAAGCATCCTGTATCCTGTATCGAACCTAGACTGGCGATTCATTTCTTATTATACATGTTTCAATGCCATTCTCCCAAATCATCCCACCCTCTCCCT